>NW_015656153.1:1635159-1804016 GCF_001515625.1 Sinocyclocheilus rhinocerous | reverse complement strand
TATATATGTGTGTGTGTGTGTAAAATATATTAAATAAAACAATATATATATATATATATATATATATATATATATTTTATTTATATTTTATACACACATTTTCTTTTTTTTATTATATATATATATATATATATAATTTTTGTTTTATTTGTGTGATATGTCAATAGCTGATATACCAGTATATTTTGCCTGTATGAACTTACAGATTCATGTCAGTGTAAATGCAAAGTCCATATACAAGTTCATTGTGACAGCCAGAGTAGTTTTTATTTTATTTTATTTTTGTTTGTGGTGTAATAAAAGCCAAATAGCTTAGATGTGAGTACCCTTTGTGAATTGTGTAGGTTTGAATTGCCATTACATGCAGGCCTTCTCTGCAGTGTTGCTGCAACTCAACCCAGCAGGGATCAATAGGGAATGAGGCTAGTGAGCCATTTCCCCAGCGGTCTACACGGGTCAGTCAATATGTTGCTCTCTTCTTTTGACATTGAATTGATTGTGAGGCTGCTGTTCGTAAAACTGTTTAGGAGCAGTCAAAAAGAGAGAAAAAAGAAGAAGAAAAAAAGGAAAAGCATTTAACGCTATAAATCAGTCTTTGTCAGTCAGGTTTGTCCCATGAGCATCATAATGTGGTTTCTGAGTACTTTTAGTAGCTGAATGAAAAGCTTCAGGTATGAGAAATGTTGTCTGTAATTTTAATATGTGGGCAGGACTTTTAGACGCATTAGATGTCTGGCATCAGTATATAGAACCATCATAAAATACACACCACCCACTCAATATAGCCTTTACTCTGTAAAAACACCTGACAGACATCATTTTTCTTCCATCACAGTTCCCAGAATGTGGCTTCTATGGGATGTATGACAAGATTCTTCTTTTCCGTCATGATCCAAACTCTGAGAACATCCTACAGTTGGTGAGGTGCGCGGCTGAAATTATGGAAGGGGACCTGGTGGAAGTCGTCCTGTCAGGTAAGTGGCATGTTCAATAGTTCTTACTCAGCATGTAGTCATGCCCCTAGGCGCAGATGTACATCCATCATCTTCTCATTTGTGGCATGACACATTGTTTTATAGATCAGTTAGACAAGACACAGTGACTTTGCTGCAATACCCGCCAAAGTTTCTGCAGTCTGCCACACACCCGAGTGCGATTCCTGTGCCATTTCTGACTGTTTTTCTGACTGTCTCTTAGTCCCTCCATTTCCCACTCTGGAAAAGTTGATGCGCATCCAAGTTTTGATGCTGCACCCGGTGTGAAAACCGGAGTTGCTTTGCTGAGGAAGCGATGGAGGTATCGCATTTGACACTGCTAAAGTGTTTCTACAAACGCTTGGCAGGCCTTCCCCTCCCTTCCTCCCCCTCTCCTCCCTGTGCTATGTCAGGTAATTGAGTGAAGTCTATTCTGACGAGATAAAGCGGGGACTGACACCTCCTCTACCCCCCAGCCTCTCTACCAGGTCTGGTGTGTTTCTCTGTACATGCGTGTGTCTGTGACAGGATGAATCAGGTGATTAACACACCCAGATGTACATATTCGAGCCTTTGGGAGCCTGGAGTAACACTTCTCAATGACACACTTGACAGCTGCTTTGACTGTAAAGTAACACAGAAGAGTTTTACAACTGTCACAAAAGTAAGGTCAACGGTTATTAATTATGACACCCCCTGAGAGACCTTGTGTGACTGTCACGTCACTTTTCTCGAAGGGTATAATTTCACCGTTTACTGACGCAAAAGTAAATCAATGGTCCAGCTCGTAGTTTTCCTTTACTAATTAAGTAAACGTATTATTTTACAGCACTTTTAAAGCCTAAATTAATTCTTCGATAGCATTAAATCTGGTTTTGCTCACCATATGGTTTTCAAAGCAAAAGTTGTATGCTTTGTAATTGGCCTGAATCTGAAAAAAGGCGCAACGAGCGGGCCAATAAATGTTGATCTCTCGGATTATCACTTTGACAGTATCTCCTGCAGCAATTAAAAAGAGCAGCATTTCATGAAAATATGACCTACGCTTTCTCTGCTGGGTCTCTACCCAGTCTGTTGTGGTCCTTAAAGTCTGCTTGAAGTCTATTTTCTGCTGGATAAATTTAGAGTAACCATGGGTTGGCTTCACTGAAGCGCGCTGACAGGATGTTTGGCTGTGCCTAGATTAACATAATTGCAGCCGAGAAAATGCATGAAGATACAAGCGCCATACAGAACATGTGGGATTAATAACCAGACGTGAATATTGATTAAGAGGTATGCATAAACTTTAGTGATTTGCCTTTACTGTCTCTCAGGCCAGAGTGTGTCGGGCCAGAAAACTTCTAATTTCCACCGGCAGCAAAGAAAAAAAATGACGGGAGAAACAAGTATTTGCATTAAGTCAACTCAGGATGCCTTTTCAGCATCATACTCATTTCCCTGAAGCATTTAATGACAGTTTACAGGTAGTTCAACTTGCAAACATATCTTGGCCTTTAAACAAAAGGCAAAACAATAATTTGAATGAATTGAGGTAATTTAGCTGCAGAATGGCTAATCAGAATGTATTCTACTTGAGCGTACTAGGGGAAGCCATGTTGGAGAGGAGGCAACATGCGCGTGTTGAGGCAGGCAGTTCTCCCGCTGCGCTCGCCACTCAGCCGCTATTGGTCCTGTCAACATGCAGCCAACAAGAGCCAATCAAAACACTCCAACCACCCCAAAAGCTTCCCTTTCATAGTACAATTTGCAAATATAAATAAAGCTGGGTTTGTTTGGAAGAGTTTGGATAGCAATTAAAATTCGTCATATCTCTGGATTACGTTCTGTTCTGTAAGATTTTGCTGTGCTGCATGGAGTATTATTTTTAGAGGCATGAAATATATGGTACAGAGATGTCATGCAGCTCTTAATCGGCTTCTTTGTTGTATTTTAAGGCTCTCAAACACTCACAATGAGTCCTTAATTAATTAGTGCTTGACCACAGGCCCCTCTAAAGGGACCACCATCTCTAGCCCATTAACCCTGACAAACACACGGTCTGCCCATCTGATTAGAATTAGGCAAGGCCAGAGAGCCTGCTGCCCAGGCCTTGTGGCAGTTCTGTGGAGACGGGAAAAGCGTGCCAGACTGGCCATTGATAGATTGGATTTGGCCCACCCTCTCATCCATCTGTACCCCAAAGATACACAAGCCTTGTGGGAGCTCGAAAGAGGACGGTTCATAAAAGAAAGATATAACTCCCTTTGCAACATTTGTTTGCCTTTTTAATCATGACATGTTTACTCAGTGCTGCTGGGATTAAGAGCGAAGCAAATTCCCTCATGAAGCCGAAAGTCCAAATAATGCAAACAAAAAATGTGGTTATTTATGTGAGTTGTTATGGGAAAACAACTTTAATTATGATTTTAAGTTGTAAATTGGAAATTAAGTGCTTTGGATGATCCATGACTCACTTCACTTGAACAACCACAATTACGCCCAAATAACAGATGTTTCAGAGTTTAAGTTTGTCAAAACTTGACGTCTCTCATCAGGTGCTGCATATCCTTTTAATGAATTACCAAGGATTTATATTGATGTTTTTAGCAGATGCAGTTTTATCAAAGCACCTTCAAATAAAACGCACAGATCATGTTGATTGCAAGTATCAGGACAGTTAGCTGAGAATAAATGAAAAAGATCAAATCTGAGGTAATTTGATCAATTTTAATGTTGTCATTGTGAGGTATAATTGTGGTTGTTAAAGTGAAGTGAGTCATGGATCATCAAATGTTGCAGATTTACGCAGCTAATGAGAAACGATCACATGTTAAGAGACAAAAGACTCACGATTTTCAGTTTGGTTGAATGTCAAACAGTTATTCAGTAACTGTTAAAATAAGTGAAAAGATAGTATTTGGAGTAAAAGCCCACATGCTGTTGGGGGTAAAGTGACATGGTTATTTTGAATAACTATGTTACTTAAATGTGTCTCAAACTTCTCTTTCAAGCTTCTTTCAGCATTTCTTTTTACACAAATTATGTTATAATTATAATTAATTTTTAATATAATATTTACTCTACTATTATTGTGCTCTAGAGCACGACACAGGGGTCATTCCTTTTATTCAGTAAAAAATTATAATGCTAGTTTTGTAATTTAAGAACATATTTCTATGAAAGTGTACAGCACTGAAATACGCTGTGGTCAAGCTCAGGCACATTATTAATTATAGCGTGATTATTTGCTTATTAGCTGGGTGCCATACAGGGTGGAAATAGAGAGCCAAAATTAGAATTGAGAGTTAGCTTACATGAGGGTGTCAGCCTAATTTAATCTTTGGTTAATTTTATACAGTTTATTTAACTATCTTTTGATTTTGTGTAAGTTTATTAAAAAAAGGGAGGAATGTTTTAAAGTGCAGCAAACCAGCTAATACCACAAAACATCACAGGCTTCGTTAAATCCATTGTAACACAAGCTACAGAAATGTCACTAGGGCAGTACCCTTTCAAAAGGTATGAATACTGTGTGTACCTTTAATGTACCAGTATTTAGGGGTAAATAAGGTACAAAGATGTACTTTTTAGCTTTGTATTTGTATACAAAACAGCTTTGCACTTTTTTTCTGAGAGTATAATGTATGAAGTGCTGATTTCACTTTCTGGATGTGATTAAGGAACTGGATTTTTAAAGGTATGTTAGAAATTGCTAACAGGGAGTAAGAGTAGTGAAACTGGGGACACAGGAAAACATATGAAATTAATGCCAATGAAAACAAATTTCCCATAAATCATGATTTGTTTTAAACATTTTGATCAGGGCCAGGAACATCTCTAAATAAATAAATCACAGTTTTTCATGCTGAAAGTTGAACAATAACAACATCCATTACAAAACAAAAGTAGTGAATTATTTACAGTCACATACATAATTGATTTCTCTCAGCCAAACAGTGTATTACAGCATATTATATGATGGGTACATGGAAATGTACTTGATCACAGATTGATGGACATAACACAGTGTTGCTCTGAGGAGAAAGACACTGTATTTGGTCTGCTGGAAGTTACTTTGGAAATGTACATTTCGCTTTTGTGTGTGTTGTTTCAAACTTTCAGCCTCAGCTACAGTGGAGGATTTTCAGATCAGACCTCACGCCCTGTTCGTTCACTCATATCGAGCTCCAGCGTTCTGCGATCACTGTGGAGAGATGCTGTGGGGTTTAGTGAGGCAGGGGCTTAAGTGTGAAGGTAAATGTCTAAACATTCCACTTCTGTCAGCAGTAGAAACAGAACACCATGTGATTGTTTTTTTGTCACTTTCTTTGCGCTAGGCTGCGGGCTGAACTACCACAAACGGTGTGCCTTTAAAATCCCAAACAACTGCAGCGGCATCCGTAAACGACGACTATCTAATGTGTCCCTCACCGGCCTGACCAACACTCGCTCTGTGTCTGCTGAACCGTCTCCCAGCACCTCTGATGAAGCTTTACTGGTGAGTTTGATGACAAAATCCACACCATACTGCATCAAATGCTCCCTTCTTCCTCAGTTACAACATATGTTCGAATCTAAAATACAAATCATATGAATCTTACAAATACATCAGTTACATTGTCCTAATAATCAGTTCATAGATTTGGTCCCTGTTTGTTCACCCTATATACAGGTGCATCTCAATAAATTAGAATGTCGTGGAAAAGTTCATTTATTTCAGTAATTCAACTCAAATTGTGAAACTCGTGTATTAAATAAATTCAATGCATACAGACTGAAGTAGTTTAAGTCTTTGGTTCTTTTAATTGTTTTTTTTTATTGGTCTTATGGAGTATTCTAATTTGTTGAGATAGTGAGTTGGTGGGTTTTTGTTAAATGTGAGCCAAAATCATCACAATTAAAAGAACCAAAGACTTAAACTACTTCAGTCTGTGTGCATTTAATTTATTTAATACACGAGTTTCACAATTTGAGTTGAATTACTGAAATAAATGAACTTTTCCACGACATTCTAATTTATTGAGATGCACCTGTACTAGTGCTGCATGCTTGTCCTGTTTATTAACACTACTCATTCTCTGTCTGTCTCTCTCTACCTCTCCCCACACATCCCTTCATTCCTGCCCAGTCTCCTGTCAGTCCTAGCATGGAGGTAGGCACTAACTAATTCAGCTTTAACTAACCGCCTTGTGATATTATGCGATATGACAAAATGTAAAAGGAAATGTGTTTGTTTTGAAGCTTAATTTGATTACGCCAGATATAGAGTTCTTTTCTTCAAGAGGTTATGCCATTTTAACCTGACACTAGAAATGTTGTGGTACACATGTAGAGTTTGTTTGAAGAAAGCTGTTAATCGGCTGTTGACGGTAGAATCAAACATCTGTTAACTGCTCTCTAATCTGTTCCCTACACCTAGACAGGTTACAGCAAATTAACTGCATCTGTACTTAAGCTGAACTGAGCTGTACGATGCCTTACTTTCCACGTGAATCTACTTAAGGCCTTTGGTGAAGTGTACAACATGGCAACAGGAAGCTATTGATCATTTTCTTTCTTTAGAGCACATTGAATAGTTGATTATGCACACCTGCGTGATGTCAGATCTATTCACAACAGGTGGTAAGACATCTGCAACTTTGCCAATCAGCAGCACATTAAAGATCAGCTTGATGAGAAAGTTGTTGTTCTGAGTTGATGCAAATTCATCAAAGCTCAGCATATACAACAATCTCCCTCAGCATGAACCTCATAGAGCCCTTGTGTTTTTTGTTCACCTAATCGAGGGCTGACTTCGCTCGGGTTAGTACCTGTGAGCTTGTGTGACAAATGAATACTTTTAATTTGCTTTTGATAATAGTTATTTAACATTTGCAAAATTTAATGACTGCCAAAAAAAGCACAGTCACAGGTTTCATCCAAAAACTTTTTTTCAATTCGAACAGCTTAGTTGTCACACACTTTACTCCAGTGAATATTTCTCAGGGTGGGTTTATTTTTGGAAGATCATTTCTGTATAAATACATACCTTAAAGTCTTGGCTAAAATCTATTGAACATTCAAACTTCTAAAAACTTCAAAAATATATATAGTTGTTTTGTGACAACATGCCCCAGTTGTCACACTATATGGGGGTAAGTTGTCACAATGGAACCTGCCATTAAACGACCTGTTTATTAAGCTTTTCAGCAAATACCTAAAAGGAAGTGCACAAAAATATAGAACAATTGGTTTGACAAACAACATTGAAATTAATTACATTATCTAAATTCTTCTCAGTGTGACAACTTGCCCTAATTTAACACACAACAGTTTACACTGACCTGACATGTATTCAAAATACCAAAGTATTGAAAACACAGTTAAACCTGTGACATAGCCCTTGTGTTGTGTTGATGTCCTATGCATCACGATACACTACATTATTTGTTTACAGCAAAAAACACCATCAGACTTCTTTCCTGGAAGAGGCCGTTCCAACTCTCAGTCCTATATTGGTCGGCCAATAGAGTTAGACAAGATCCTGCTGTCTAAAGTGAAGGTGCCACACACATTTGTCATTCATTCCTACACGCGCCCCACCGTTTGCCAGCACTGCAAGAAGCTCCTCAAGGGCCTGTTCCGTCAGGGACTACAGTGCAAAGGTACGAGCTTATCCTCAATATTTCAAGCCATGGTTGTAGAATGATCCTCTTGAAAATATTACGCTTTATTGTCATACAGTAATTGTTTTAGTATCTTATTGCTTTGCATAATAATGTGCCTTGTCTAAATCCCCTCTGATCCTGATGTTTCCGTGTAATTCTGATTCTCTGTAATAAAACTGCATTAACTCATCTGAGCCGCCATTGCAGAGTGATTACTAATTGCTGTGAATCATTTCTTTATCCAGAAACCATTGCAGTTTATTCACAATATCCATTTAAACTAATTACACAAATTACAATAAGTACACAAAATAATGTACAGTATGTGGAAAATAATGTGTTTTTTTAACTTTAAACCGCATAAACACATTTCATTACACCAAATACACAAAATAATGTTCTTTTTAGCAGCATCATATGACCCCTTTAATATAATATTCGCTATAATTACTCCAGCAGATATGATGTTTTGTTATTATTATATGAATGATGGACTGTGTTAGACAAATAATGAGGCTCAGTAGGGCTGTGTTCAAAATGGAATACTAGCATACTGCACAGAATATATTGTATACTACTGCAATTTTTTAAAAACATATGAAACAGTATAACTGTGCAAATATTGGCACATGTTCAGTGTTTAATTTAATGCATGCTGTAAATAAATAGGTTACTTTCCATTAATTTTTAATCCAGCTTTGTGTAAAAAAATTTCTTTGGCAATATGGTTAAATAATCAGTTGCAATGAATATGTTAAAAATCTTGGTTGAAATAGACCCTTTTTTTTGAAGTTTCTGTTCATGTAGAAATGAACCTGCCTGTGACGATTTCTGCTTCTGAGAACCCTGGAAATTTGAAAAGGGTCCTTTGCTAGTTTAATGCAAATTAAATGCATTGCATTGTGGGAGACAGAACTTAGCACGGTGTGCTATGGTTTTGTAGCTTAAATGTAGAATTCCATGCATTAATGAAATCTGCTGCACAGTAGTACATAGTACATGCTATAAAAATAGTATGCATAGTATACTATTTTTTCAAAACGTAGTCTATTCTTAGTCCATTAGGTGCCAATATGCAATGTATTGATGCTTGCTTTACAGATCCTTCGATAATGAGGCTCAGTAGGGCTGTGTTCAAAATGGAATACTAGCATACTGCACAGAATATATTGTATACTACTGCAATTTTTTAAAAACATATGAAACAGTATAACTGTGCAAATATTGGCACATGTTCAGTGTTTAATTTAATGCATGCTGTAAATAAATAGGTTACTTTCCATTAATTTTTAATCCAGCTTTGTGTAAAAAAATTTCTTTGGCAATATGGTTAAATAATCAGTTGCAATGAATATGTTAAAAATCTTGGTTGAAATAGACCCTTTTCACAGACTGATGTCGCATTGTGTTATATTACCTTGGCAGTAAATGACAGAAAACTAGTTAATGCTGCTGCACGAGCATTTCTAATACAATCTCTTCATATTTTTTCCTATTTTGCAAGGTTGTAGTTGTAGTTTTGAAATTGTAGTTTCTGTTCATGTAGAAATGAACCTGCCTGTGACGATTTCTGCTTCTGAGAACCCTGGAAATTTGAAAAGGGTCCTTTGCTAGTTTAATGCAAATTAAATGCATTGCATTGTGGGAGACAGAACTTAGCACGGTGTGCTATGGTTTTGTAGCTTAAATGTAGAATTCCATGCATTAATGAAATCTGCTGCACAGTAGTACATAGTACATGCTATAAAAATAGTATGCATAGTATACTATTTTTTCAAAACGTAGTCTATTCTTAGTCCATTAGGTGCCAATATGCAATGTATTGATGCTTGCTTTACAGATCCTTCGTTCTGATAACACCGCAACTATCAGTGTAACAGATAACAGAATTTGTTGATCCTTTTGTGTCATCTAGAACAGAGCACAAATATAAAGTGACACAACAGCTGCTTTTTATATACGATGTGTTTGTGTAAGAGAAATATATGCCATGTGCCAAGCAGTAAAGAGTGCAGTTGGCTGGGCTGTTCCAAACAGCTTTAATGTTCATGTGTTCAATGTGCGAGGTCTCAGCCTGTCAGCCACCAGCACAACAGGAACTCATATGTTTATGTGCCAGATTGGTAGTAAACTCTCTCCCTCACTCCTCCCTTTAACTCTTTCTCCCTCTCTCTGTCGCTCTGTCATTCTTCTCTACTCTCTTTTCCCTCACACTGTCTCAGATTGCAAATTCAACTGCCATAAACGATGTGCACCTAAAGTGCCAAACAACTGCCTCGGAGAGGTGTCAAGAAACGGAGGCAAGTCTAACTTTAGCGTCTCCATGCGATTCAATGATCAACACTGCAATCTGACGACAAAAACAACATTTATTAGACTAAACATTAAGCGCCATGTGAACATCATTCTTCATTTGTAGCATAATGCGCTCAGATGAAAAAACTGGGGTGATGTTGTACGACTAAATCTGTTTATTTATATCACTTATAATAGTTAAGCTAAAATTGATATTCTCAATAATTTATTACTTGTTACAATACCAGAGCAATAAAAATTTAATTTCTTTCTGTACATTAACAGTAAGCATAAGATCTGATGCAAAGGCTAAAGAGCATAATGATATAACTGCTCTGTTACAATATTCCCTATTTATATTATAATATGATATTATTAACAGTACTTTTCTGAATGGAAATTTGAAACTGCTCATTTTCATGTTCTGCTTTCTATGGTTGGTGGTGTTAAACTGACAGCTTTTTTACACACATTATACATCACGTGACTTACTTTGTCTTGGTTTGCGTTCCTTTTCGCTCCAATCCTTTTCTTATCATGGCTCGTAGATCTGTTGAGTCCTGGTGCTGAATCAGATATGGTCATGGAGGAGGGTTGTGATGACCATGACGGGGACAGACATAGTCCACTTATCGATGACATGGAAGAGTCTCTGGTGGTAGACTCCGCTGCTCTTTTGGAAGCTGGACATGGTGAGCTTGGAGATTTCCTAGACCAAGACCCAGATGAATCCAACAGAATCATCAGGTAGCTAGCTCCTCATCACCTCTAGAAGCACTATAAACAAAACCAACAATACAATTGGTTGACATTCATCCAAAAATACATTATCGCCCATTTGTCTCAGTCAGTGATCGCATAGAAAAACTACTGAATGCAAAATAAAGAAATAAATCACTACAAATAGTACTGTTCTACTACTAGTGTTCAAAAGTTTGGGGTCAGGAAGATTTTTTTTTTATTATGTTTTTAAAAGAAGTCTCTTATTCTCACCAAGGCTGCATTTATTTGATGAAAATACAGTAAAAACTAATACTGTAAAATATTATTACAATTTAAAATGTATAAAAATGTGCGCTGGTTAATATTTCTGTGGAAACCTTTTTTTTCCAGGATTCTTTGATGAATATACATTTCAAAAGCATTTATTTGAAATATAAATATTTTAAAACATTTTAAATGTCTTTACTGTCACTTTTGATCAATTTAATCAATTACCAACGTTTTATCAATTTAATGCTTCCTTGCTATGTAAAAGTATTAATTTAAATAAAAACAATTTTCCTGGCCCCAAACTTTTAAACGGGAGTGTTACTATTATAGTATAGGGGACATTATATAAAATAAAAATACTTAATATTAAGGACAAATACATAAAATACACACCAAGACAGGAAAAATACAATTAAAAACTGAATTTACTATTAGTCTTGCTGTGTTCTAGGTAACAATTTGAGTTAAAACATGTTGTAGATGTTTGTCTGTTTGAGGTCAAGTACAAAATAAAAAAGGAACAAAACAGTATGAGTATTTTAATGCCATGAAATAGTTTTTGACCTGCAATTGACATATTCTAGAAGGTTTTGACATGTCACCATGTTTGTAAGCCCTTCAACCAGCAACAACATCCCACTTATGCGGGTGGTTCAGTCTGTCAAACACACCAAGAGGAAAAGCAGCAATGTTATGAAAGAAGGCTGGCTTGTGCATTTCACCAGTAAAGACACGTTGGTAAGTGCTCTGGGTTTCCATTATAAACCTTATGAATTAATAGGTGAATTACAAAGTGATCTTTTCTTACTGTACATGATAATTTCTTTTAACTGTTGTTTTTTTTTCTTCTTTTCACTCTAGCGTAAGAGACATTACTGGCGACTTGACAGCAAGTGTATTACCCTGTTCCAGAATGACACTGGGAGCAAATACTATAAGGTAACTTAAATTTTAAAAAATGATACTTGAAACGCACATTAACAAATGAATCTAGGAAGTATCTAGAGGGCTTTCATCATTTCCTTTGATAATGTTGATAGTTGGTCCTGATAGGTTTCATGGATCACCGCACACATCAGATCCACACGCATGTCTCTGCAATACCATTGAGGTTTCAGCTTTCAGATAAGACCTCTTAACCTTCTCCAACAGGAAATTCCTCTATCCGAGGTGCTGTCTCTGGAACCAGCGAAAACATTCAACCTTCTGCCTGAGGGTGCCAACCCACATTGCTTTGAGATTGCCACAGCATCTCTGGTGTACTATGTGGGAGAAAACCTAGCTCGAGCCGACAAGGGAATGCTGGGCTACGGAAGCAGTGTGCTTGTTAGCGGTGTGGGACAGGACGTGGCCCGCATGTGGGAGATGGCCATCCAGCATGCACTTATGCCTGTCATCGCCAAGGGCATATCTCACGGCGGCCATCACAGCTACCACAGTATGAACTTCATGGTGAAACATTTAGGGGCTCATGCAAAGACCCTTAGAATGTTTCTGGGGGGAAAACACAACAAATACAGAAATGCAGTGCAGTTGAAATGTTACATTGTGTACAAATATGTACTGCATTTGATAAATACCTTGTTGATCATGATTCAAGTACGTTCTATGCGTATGCAGGTGTGTAGCATGAATTCAATTCGTACATACTATGTCCGGCATTGCCATTAGACATGCAATATCAACTGCACCGCAGTTCTTATAAAGTGTCTACTTTACTTTGGCCATTTTATGCCTACTGTTTCATGTTGCATATTTTCATATATTGCTTTTGGCATATTGTAGTAGGAAAGTATTTGGACACAGGCTTTTGTGATAAATGATATATGTGACCCTGGACCACAAAACCAGTCTTAAGTCGCTGGGGTATATTTGTTGCAATAACCAAAAATACACTGTATGGGTCAAAATTATTGATTTTTCTTTTATGCCAAAAATCATTAGGACATTAAGTAAAGATCATGTTCCATGAAGATATTTTGTAATTTTCCTACAGTAAATATATCAAAACTTAATTTTTGATTAGTAATATGCATTGCTAAGAACTTCATTTGGACAACTTTAAAGGCGATTTTCTCAATATTTTGATTTTTTTTGCACCCTCAGATTCCAGATTTTCAAATAGTTGTATCTCGACCAAATATTGTCCTATCCTAACAAACCATACATCAATGGAAAGCTTATTTATTCAGCTTTCAGATGATGTATAAATCTCAATTTTGAAAAATTGACCCTTATGACTGGTCTTGTGGTCCAGGGTCACATATATATATCACATCCAGACATTTTGGAGAATACAATATTAATGGCAATTTATTATATTCAATAAGAAAATTAGCACCTTGAATGTCTTAATGTCAATCAATTTGACAAAAATAAAATAATTTATAGGTATTTGCAAATATATATATATATTTGTGCAGTGCCACCTCTGTGCAGTATTGTGCAGGTTAAATTGTTAATCTGGTTTTAAATTTTCTTTGAGATGATTTTGAGAAAATCTTGTAATGTGATATGTATTGTCACGTATGTCTTGTTCTGGTAGATTAAATTAGTAAAGGTGTAAATCTGAGGATATGGCATTCAATACAAAAGAGACATAATGAGTTTGTTCGTTTGTTTGTTTTTATACCTACAGAAGAGGTCTCCATTAGCATCTCTGTATCCAACTGCCAGATCCAGGAGAATGTGGTAAGCTTTTTCTTATATTTGAGACACATATATCTCATATTCTTTCTGCATCGTGCTTTGTGTCCAAATACATGTGCAAGAGCTCAATGTTCCCGTCAGCTTGCCTATACCTGCAACCTTGAGTTCCAGTGTGATATAAACACAATGCCTCTACTGGAGATTATTTTGATTACCTGCTCGGCCATGAGGTTGCCATGGTTACTCGAGTCTTTCTGACACAGTCCTAGTGAGATGTGGAAATAGCTCTTTAGGCTACTGGTCTGAATTCAGCCATTGTTACAGTACAAAATAAAGAAAGACTAGATCAGAAGAAATCTGATGTATCAAGCAGTGCTTCTGAGCTTTGGGAACAGCCTATTTTGGCACATACGCTTACATTTTGTTTCTGTTTTTCTTACAGGATATTAGCACAGTGTATCAGATTTTCCCTGATGAAGTACTTGGCTCTGGGCAATTTGGCATTGTCTATGGAGGTAATGTACCAGTCTATTTACAGGGAGTTCTCTGACATGAGCACCCGGTGAGGAAATGTTCTGGAATCTGTGTATTAAAAGAAAATAGAATGTGTATTTTACTGTATTTTAAATATTTACATTTACTATACTTAATATACTCAGTATTAAAATGTACTATAATTAATATTTTAATTAGTGCTGTCAAACGATTAATTGCGATTAATCGCATCCAAAATAAAAGGTTTTGTTTACACAATATATGTGTGTGTACTGTGTATATTTATTATGTATATATAAAACCACACATACGTACGTATACAGTATATATTTTGAAAATATTTACCTGTATTTACATGTATATTTATATTCATATAATTTATATTATATATAAATATATTTAGTATATAAACATAACACATTTCTCTTAAATATATACGTGCATGTGTGTGTATTTATATTTACATAATAAATATACACAGTACACACACATATATTACGTAAACAAAAACTTTTATTTTGGATACGATTAATCGCTATTAATCGTTTGACAGCACTAGGTTTAATATGTAAATAAAATTATTTAAATATTTTGATATGTAAATATAGAGCTTTTTTTATTTCTTTATTTTTTACAAATTGTATGTAGTAAAATGAGTGTGTAATGAGGGTAAACATTGTAATATTTACAGTAAATACACATTTAAATATAACCATACTTCACATACATTAAATTAATGAAAAAATGCACACCACAATATAGATCATCCTTTCTGATATAACGCAGGGAAACATAGGAAAACAGGCAGGGATGTTGCCATCAAGATCATAGATAAGCTGCGATTTCCCACCAAGCAGGAAAGTCAACTGCGTAATGAAGTTGCCATTCTCCAGGTAAAAACACAAATAAGACACACAATACAAAAACTGCTAAATTAAAGTTTACTGAACCTTCTGCAAATCCGCTTAGAGCAAAGGTGTTATTTTTTTTAAGGAGCTTTTATCAAATATTTGCTAAAGACATTGTTTGAGTAAAGATTAAGCATTAGTGTAATGCAAATAATCAATTATCTGCTGTAGATAAGTTACCAATTAGATAAAATGGCAAGAAAAAAGACAGAAAGATTATGAAATTAACAATAACACAGCTACATATATGTATATATACTGTATACAGTGGGTACGGAAAGTATTCAGACCCCCTTAAATTTTTCACTTTTTGTTATATTGCAGCCATTTGCTAAAATCATTTAAGTTAATTTTTTTTCCTCATTAATGTACACATAGCACCCCATATTGACAGAAAAACACAGAATTGTTGACATTTTTGCAGATTTATTAAAAAAGAAAAACTGAAATATCACATGGTCTTAAGTATTCAGACCCTTTGCTGTGACACTCATATATTTAACTCAGGTGCTGTCCATTTGTTCTGATCATCCTTGAGATGGTTCTACACCTTCATTTGAGTCCAGCTGTGTTTGATTATACTGATTGGACTTGATTAGGAAAGCCACACACCTGTCTATATAAGACCTTACAGCTCACAGTGCATGTCAGAGCAAATGAGAATCATGAGGTCAAAGGAATTGCCTGAAGAGCTCAGAGACAGAATTGTGGCAAGGCACAGATCTGGCCAAGGTTACAAAAAACTTTCTGCTGCACTTAAGGTTCCTAAGAGCACGGTGGCCTCCATAATCCTTAAATGGAAGACGTTTGGGATGACCAGAACCCTTCCTAGAGCTGGCTGTCCGGCCAAACTGAGCTATCGGGGGAGAAGAGCCTTGGTGAGAGAGGTAAAGAAGAACCCAAAGATCACTGTGGCTGAGCTCCAGAGATGCAGTCGGGGGATGGGAGAAAGTTGTAGAAAGTCAACCATCACTGCAGCCCTCCACCAGTCGGGGCTTTATGGCAGAGTGGCCCGACGGAAGCCTCTCCTCAGTGCAAGACACATGAAAGCCGGCATGGAGTTTGCTAAAAAAACACCTGAAGGACTCCAAGATGGTGAGAAATAAGATTCTCTGGTCTGATGAGACCAAGATAGAACTTTTTGGCCTTAATTCTAAGCGGTATGTGTGGAGAAAACCAGGCACCTGTCCAATACAGTCCCAACAGTGAAGCATGGTGGTGGCAGCATCATGCTGTGGGGGTGTTTTTCAGCTGCAGGGACAGGACGACTGGTTGCAATCGAGGGAAAGATGAATGCGGCCAAGTACAGGGATATCCTGGACGAAAACCTTCTCCAGAGTGCTCAGGACCTCAGACTGGGCTGAAGGTTTACCTTCCAACAAGACAATGACCCTAAGCACACAGCTAAAATAACGAAGGAGTGGCTTCACAACAACTCTGTGACTGTTCTTGAATGGGCCAGCCAGAGCCCTGACTTAAACCCAGTTGAGCATCTCTGGAGAGACCTAAAAATGGCTGTCCACCAACGTTTACCATCCAACCTGACAGAACTGGAGTGGATCTGCAAGAGGGAATGGCAGAGGATCCCCAAATCCAGGTGTGAATAACTTGTTGCATCTTTCCCAAAAAGACTCATGGCTGTATTAGATCAAAAGGGTGCTTCTACTAAATACTGAGCATTTTTCAGTTTTTCTTTTTTAATAAATTTGCAAAAATGTCAACAATTCTGTGTTTTTCTGTCAATATGGGGTGCTGTGTGTACATTAATGAGGAAAAAAAATTAACAAATGATTTTAGCAAATGGCTGCAATATAACAAAGAGTGAAAAATTTAAGGGGGTCTGAATACTTTCCGTACCCACTGTATACATACACACACACACACACACACACACGCACATATATAAGAGTATGGATTTATTGCAATTATATATATATATTATATATTACTCTAGTTTTCAGTGTCTTATGACCCTTCAGAAATCATTCTAATATGCTGATTTATAATTAATGTTGGAAACAGTTGTGCCGCTTAATATTTATTTTAATAACCTGTGATACATTTTTTTAGGATTCTTTGATGAATAAAAAGTTCAAAAGAACAGCATTTATTCAACATAGAAATCCTTTGTAACAATATACACTACCATTCAAAAGTCTGGGGTCAGTATAATTTTTTTCTTTCTTTTTTGAAAGAAATTAATATTTTTATTCAGCAAGGATGTAATAAAATGATAAAAAGTCATAGTAAAAACTAGAAATGTTAGTAAAAAAAATATTTTAAATAAATGCTGTTCTTTTTAACTTTTTATTTATCGAAAGAATTCTGAAAAAATGTGCCACAGGTTCCAAAAAATATTATGATGCTGATAATAACTAATATGCTGATTGAGTATCAAATCAGCATATTAAAATGATTTCTGAAGGATCATGTGACACTGAAGACTGGAGTAATGGCTGCTGAAAATTCAGCTTTGATCACAGGAATAAATTAATTTTTAAAATAGAAAACTGCTATTTTAAATTGATATAATATTTCATAATATTGCTGTTTTTTGTCTGTATATTTGATTAAACAAATGCAGCCTTGATGAGCATGAGAGACTTCTTTAAAAAACATTAAAAATCTTACTGATCTCAAACTTTTGAAAAGCAGTATATGTATATATATATATATCATTCTAAAGACATAAAAATAGAAGAATAGAAATAGAATATTTATTTTAATCATAACAAATATAATAGATTATTATTACTATTGTTATTATTATTATTTTTTTTTATTAAATGTCAATATTACAGTATTCACAATTTTGGAATTGTTATAATTAATATAGATGTTAATACAGATGTCACATATGTCTTATGTAGAACCTCCACCATCCCGGCATTGTCAACCTTGAGTGCATGTTTGAGACACCAGAGCGTGTCTTTGTTGTCATGGAGAAGCTCCATGGCGACATGTTGGAGATGATACTGTCAAGTGAGAAGGGGAGGCTGCCAGAACGCATCACCAAGTTTCTCGTTACGCAGGTTCGTCTCACAGGCGCTGTGTTTCGCACACTCTTGACTCCAGCCCAACAATGGAAGAATCAGTACACACAATCCCATATAAATATTTAAAGCAAAAATAAATGGTAAAGCTGGACCTTTGCTTTTGCATTTTTTTATTTATGATGTTTTATGTTTTATACCACATTATAATAATAACAACGTTCCACTCTTTTCCTAGATTCTCATCGCTCTCCGCCACCTTCACTTCAAAAACATTGTTCACTGTGACCTCAAACCTGAGAATGTTTTGTTAGCCTCCGCTGACTCTTTTCCACAAGTGAGTAAAATCCGAACAGAACGAGAAGTGACAACAAAAGAAAGGAAATATCTGAATGAAGTGAGGCCACACCGAAATTAACATAAATGGATCTGTTTTTGTAAATGTGCAAGAATAAAAGATGGTAATTATAGCGTTCTCATGGTGTGTTAGAGGCACAGGGTTGTGTGTGTCTCTACATTCTAATGAAAGATTTCTAAATTATCCTCCCATTGTTTCTTCTGTCTGCTGCACGAGCTTGTCTCTGGAAGCTCTCAAGCTGAAAGATGACTCACTGTTTGAGCGCAGGCAAACATTTTGGAAGAATACTAAACAAATCACTGCGTGTCATTTACAAATATTTGGCAAAGGTGGAAGCAGAACTAGAGCTGTCAACGTCTGAGCTCGGTTCTCGTGTCCTCAGGTGCTTGTTGCTGTGCGCAAATGTTTCAGAGGTGGAAAGTGTAGATCAGCAGGAGATACATTGTAACCACATCCAACTGGGTGATAATTTCACTTGACTTTCGTTCAGACCGTGACAACTGATCATTACGGCGTCTGTGGTGTTAAAAGCTAGCGCGAGAACAAAAGGATGTTATTTTTTTGGTCTTTTGTGCATCTCAGTCCTAGTCGAGTAAAATAGCCAATTCCTCCCCGTGTCTGCTCATTGTGAAGCTCATTATTCGGCGGTTTGTCTTGCAGGTGAAGCTGTGTGATTTCGGTTTTGCACGTATTATTGGTGAGAAGTCTTTTAGGCGTTCGGTGGTGGGCACCCCGGCGTACCTCGCCCCGGAGGTGCTTCGGAACAAGGGCTACAACCGCTCGCTGGACATGTGGTCGGTGGGTGTCATCGTCTATGTCAGTCTCAGTGGAACCTTCCCATTTAATGAGGATGAAGACATTCATGACCAAATCCAGAACGCTGCTTTCATGTACCCGCCAAACCCCTGGAAAACAGTCACCCCAGAGGGTAAGTTTTGGGGAGAACGGATAGTATGTGGCACAACCTTCAATGAATGTGGAATGAAGAAGGTAAAGTTGTGTTTAAAGGTATTGTTCACTCTGAAAATGAAAATTGCTTCATCATTTAATCACTCTCATGCCGTTCAAAACCAATAATATATTCTGAAAAGCTTCTCAGTGTTTTTTTGTCCAAACAAGTCATTAGGGTCCAATGTAGGGGTTGACCGATATGCATTTTTCAGGGCCGTTGCCAATACTGATTATTACAGATCATGTAGACAGATAACCGATATTTTGAACCGATATATATGTCTGGTGTAAAAACTGGTGTCAAAATTAAGAATAACAAGGCCTTTCTTTAAATACCTTTAAATTATTTTATCGGCAAATCGGTTTTGAAAATGGCCGATATCGATAACCATAAACATGCTTAATATCGGTGCCGATAATCGGTCGACCCATAGTCCAGTGTTGTTCTGAGCCCCCTTGAATTTAATGATATAGACAAATACATTTATAATACATTTTTATTTTTAGGCAGACTATCCCTTTAACAACAAAACATTTAGTCTCCGATCAGATTTTGTAGTAAATACATTGAAAAGGTTGTGAAATACTGAAATAACTATTTAAACCAAGTCAGAAGCTGTATTAACCTCTCTAAGCTGGAAATGATTTAGAATCCAATACGTGTGTTAATACTCAAAATGTAAGCGTTAATCCAGGCACAGAGCTATTTTGCGAATCTAACCTCACATGGCCAGCTGTATGCGAATAACCTTATTAGACTAGTTATTACGAATTAACTTCCATTAGCTAATGTACGAATATGACCTCATTGCACAAGAAATGCTATTTCTAGCCAGCCTGCTACTGATATGCACCTATTTATGTGACGTTAAACTCTATTTTGAAGTCATACTTCAGCGTGATGTTCCTACTGAAGCTCTAATTATCGCCGCCCTGTGACTGTACACATAGATAACCTCAACTCACCCAAATAATTTCTGCATAGCTTGCGGTTCATGATCTAGGAAGATACAGTCAGTATTAATTCAAAGTAAAGGCTTGAATTGAGGTCTACGATAGGTAATATTTACCTTTAAGTCATATGCAATCTGTATGAATAGAATTGACCTTCATCTCATTACCTTAACTAGATTTTTGATGCCCTCACCTTTGACCCTGTTTATTCACTAATGCCCTCCTTCTTCCTCATTAAAATAGCAAGAGAACTAGAGACCACACTTTACTTACTTAAGAACACAGGCAATGTGTCTAGATTTTTATTTTTTTTATATATAGTTTGGTTGGTATCAAGTATGGCCATTTTAACAATTACTTTGTTTTTAAAACTGTTTTAATGGAATTTGTTCCTGTTTACTGTGAAGTGAACATATTTAAGTGCCATAACAAAGAGTATCTGCTTCATAAAACAAGTTGCAAAACATTTGGAGACATTTCAGAACAAATTAGGTTAGATTTGTTTTTTTACTGCAATGCATTTCATTGCATGTGCAATGGTAAATACACAGAATTTATATTTTTGGATTTTCTCAGTAAAAATATAATGTAAAAAATATAAATATAATTTTATATTTATATAAAAATATAAATTCATTATAATGTAATAATAAACACTTGAAATAATTTTGACAAAATATGAAATGTATTATTTTTTCAAAATTTATTTCAAAATTATTATTATAAAAAAAGTGTAGTGTAGTAACATTAAATGTTAAACTGTAAAACTAAGCTAATGGTAAACTGTGTAGATGTGGGAGAGAGAGGTGAAAGAGAAGGAAAGGGAAAAGAAAAGATGAAGAGAAGAGAGGGCAAAGGTTAAGAAAAGAGATTGGTGAGAGCGTGCTCAATTTTTGTTACGACCCATTCATGTGAATAATGCCAAACGATCCCTTAGACTAAAGCGCGGAGGCCTCAAGGTTAAGAAACTTTGGAGTGTCTCTGAAATTTGTGACCCCTGAAATAATGTTAACATGATGTTGGTTTTGCTCATTATCCTTCTGGACACAAAATTCTTCAGGTTTTCCACCACAGCCTGGTCACTGACAACCTGTTTTGTTGTTACAGCAATTGACCTCATTAATAACCTGCTGCAAGTCAAAATGAGGAAGCGCTACAGCGTGGACAAGTCTCTCAGCCATCCCTGGTTACAGGTTAGAAGATAATGACTTTTATATGCCCTGCGTAAAAAAAAAAAAGTTATGATATGCACACAAAAAACTTTGTTTACCCCCACAGTCACATTAGGCAACTGAAACAGGGGCACAATTACCCCCCACGTCTGTGTAAGAGAATATTAATGTCTTAACAAGGCAAGAATAACCGTTCAATGCCAGTGACTGGTCATCTTAATTTATCATTTCTTATATGCATAGCATGTGATAGATATCACGCATTATAGGAAATGTGCAAAAGAGGTTTAGAAATGTTTATGACAATTATAATAACTAGAAAAATATTTTACTGCTGTTCATGTGCTGCAATTTTTTCATCATGTTACATCTTTGCTTTCGCCCATTTAACTTGTCGCATTAATTTCTTCCATTTCTACTCTATTTTTACATTTTCAAATGAACCTTTGAAAAACAAACAACAGAGAACTGAATGTAATGTTTTCAGACACTTAACTCCATGTTCATAGCAAATGAAAGTGTATTCTATTTTAAATTGATATTAAATGCAATTAGCAGATCTTTGAGTGTTTTTCTGACTCACTTTAGTAGGACTTCAGTACATCTTTATATGCAATATCATAATTACTTCTATTGTCTTTGAAACATGATTAAAGTGTACTGTTGAATGTACTAACAAGCATTTATGGTAAAAAAAAATATACTAATAATGTCATTTATGTTGAAACTTGTATTTGAATATATTTGTAATTACACATTTGTAATTTAAGTTGCTATTTAAAATATATTTTTAAAATATTAAATAGCAAATGGAATATTATAATCAAGTACTTTACATTTGCTTTATTATGTTAGTCAACATGTCAAAACAAGTGTACTTCGAAGCACAAAAGATTATTAAAACGATGAAAAAATTGAGTACTTTGTGTTAAAATAGTCATGAAAATGTTCTGCAGTCTGAAAGTACAGACAGATAGAAAGTGTTTTATTTATTTATTTAACAGTGTGGAACGTTTTTGATCCCTAAAGATATATCTTTATAACAGGACTACCAGATGTGGCTGGACCTGCGGACTTTGGAGTGCAAAATGCAGGAGCGATATATCACCCACGAAAGCGATGATTTGCGCTGGGAGCATTTTGCAGAACAAAATGGCCTTCAGTACCCAGCCCACTTAATCAACCCTCATGCCGATGTCCGTGAAGAGGCGGAGTCTGACGAGCTCGTGATGGGCATGCTCAGTGACAGAGTCAGTGTTCTGTAAATTGCTGCCTGCCCCTTTAAGGGCACAACAACGGAACTCAAGCCAACTCTATACTGCAAAATCACCACTTTAGCCAACTGTAAATGCCTTGACAAATCCTAACAAAAGTACTGCACAATTTCATTTAACAGTACACTACAGATCAAGCACAAATTTCATTATTCACACAGTGCCTAAGCCACAAAAGCCAATCTAGCCATACACAGAAATACAATCATACCCAAATATACTGTATAAAAAAAATCTAACAAAACAATTGCACTTAAACTACTATGAACAAACATAACTTACAGGCTCCTTTTGTTCTTAAGGACTTTGGAGCTTAATCTTAGAATAAAATTATGTATTAGTATTAGTATTATTATTTTTGCCATTACACGGTCGAAAACACTGTATCAGCACTATTTGTATAACTCACAAAATAAGTCATAATATATAAGAAATGTGTTATAAAATTAACTTATAAAGTCTTTTATTAACTAAATTATTCTGCTAAGAAATACCACCACAAAGATTTTGGTGTGACCTGTTGAATTGACGATTACTTGACAAATGTATAGCGGAGAGCATTTATAGCTTTTGTGGTTTTGTGTTTATGTGCTTATGTATGTTGCGTGTGTGTGTTTGTCTGTGTGTGTGTGTGTGTGTGGTACTTTGGGGGTTGGTTATGTTAGTATTCTGTGCAAGTGTAAGACAACAAAACAACACTGCCTGTGGACTGGAAACATTTTTTTTTTCTTTTGCTTTCTTCAGAGATGTTGGAATAATAAAGTGCAGCTGGTTGTGTACACAAAGTATTATGTGCTCATGACAGATTTTCAGTGTTTCTTTCAGTGTTCTCTTTAAGTGAGGATAAGAAGTGTAACACTGATATCAGCAATTCTGTCCAAATGGCTGATTAAATGTTAACAAATATTTCTTTAGTTATATAATTATGGGCTGGAATGAGTGCAAGTCACAGAATGGCAGTTTGGAAGATAAGAGCCCAAAGGTGAGTGATAAAGCCATAGTGCTTGAAAAAGATCATGTACTGTGGGCTAGTGTTTTTGGCACGCTGCTACTTCATTGCCAAATCAAGAAGGTGTTATCTGCTGTCTGCCCTCAGGAAGAGTTGTTCCTAATCGACAGATGGCGCTGTGTGCTTGTGCAGCATTAAAGCCTGAAAGTTGGTACGGTGGGACCATACAGTCTATGGGTGGGACACTACAAATCTCTCTTAATACAACATTTTACAGACGGCTACAGAAATAGATTGGCAGACAAAATTAATACAACCAAAATCAAGTAATGTAATGGATTTGGCCTATTTACCAAATGTGAGTATTAGTATGGGAAGTTGTAATCAGTAAGGAGATTCTGAGTATTTTAAAAAAGAATAAAGTTGTGTTCGCATTTTTCGTGATTGAAAACGAGGCTGTGAAGGAAATATACGCCGTAGGCTACAGTGTGTTTGGTATAGCCTATGGACCTATTTTAATGCCATGATTTTCCACAACAAATTACAGTTTTGTTTTTTTGTCAACAAGATTCTAGTAGGCCTATTATTACATCACCTAATGATTTACAGCACAGCTAAAAATATTAGCTACAACATTTTGTAAAAACTGTCAATCGCGAAAAATTAAACATGGCATCAAAATATGGCCTATCTTTTTCAGTTTTTAAAATTCCCCGTATTATCACTCAAATCTCTTACGAAGTGTACAAGTAAACTGTATTATTTTATTAGGATAATTCATTCATTCACTCGTTGATTTTTTTTATACTGTCTGTTTTAAACAGAGATTTTTACTTGTTACGTATAATGTAAACATCTTGTTTACAAGATACGATTTGTAACCTAGGCTATATGTCGTTAAACGTTTTTCAAATTTCTATAATTTTTTCATTCCCATTTTTACACATTTATATAGGCTGTATTGGCTACATATAAGCTATCCAGCTCGTCTCCAAACGTATTTTGTCAGGCGTTTTTCTTACATTTCCCTAACTTTTGCCCGTTTAAATAGAAAATGTTCCATTCTAAAACAGCAGTCGTTCTTTATGAATCATTTACACAACGCCATCAGCCTATTCCTGGACAAGAGATGACGAGCTCAGACTGAAAGAAAGGGAAGAATCTTACAGATGGGCTGTCTATCGAGTTATGCATGATTTGAGTCTGTTTTTTCTCTCTCTCACCCAAACTCCTCCCCACAATAGATGGAGAATAGAGCCAATAGTGCAGGTGTTACACGACCAAAAGGAAAATGTACGGTATATGAGTCATATCTAATTTAAAAACAAGAATTCGATTGAAAACATGGATTGAATAAATGTTTAATCTTTAATCTCTAAAAAATAATTAAAGACAACAATAATTAAAATCTTTAATCTTTAATCACTAAAAATTATTAAAGACAACATTACAAATAAAAACCTATAGTGTAAAATAAAATAGGTTAGGAAATTATATGGGTGAGATTCCTCGTAGAATTAGTATTTTATAAAATATAAAAAATTAATCTAATCAAACAGTCAATACTGATAGCTAAATACTTTTTCACAATGCTGAAAATAAATGTAGGCTATCTATTATTCATTTAAAATAGGCCTTACTTTAAATCTACATTAAACGAACAAGTCTTAAAATGTCTCAGTAACAGAATGTCCACATTCGGAAGAGATTTAATTAGTCTTCTAAAATAAATAACTAGTGAAGAACTTTTCATTTCTCAACAATAAAAACAGTTAAGAAACTAATACATTAACAGCGTTAAAATATGTAATATCCGCGTTTCCTGCAAGAAGGGGCAATAATCAAATAATATAAAAGCAATAAATGTATTAAATTATGCCTTAGTAGATTTCTTATTAACACATTTGTCTTTTTTTTGCCTCTCATATATTATGTATCTGCTGGAGTTGCACATGTTTTCTAGGGAATGTGTACTCGGAAAATAGTTAGTATGCAAATGAAGAATCACAGCTTTGACAGTGAGTAACCATATGTTCTGCAATTGCATATTTAAAAAAAAAAAAGAAAGAAAGAAAAAAAAAAAAGGAGAGAGACAGACATATATCCTGAAAGGATTGTTGCCGTAGTAACTCCGTTTTTCTTCATCCCGACTGCGTTGGCACAGACAATTTCACCAAAAGGAAAACAAATATAATAGTTTCGCACGTCTGAATTATTTGGTTCTGTCAGACAAAACACGCAAATATTTTCCCCGATTCCGTGTTGAGCAGCAAACATGAAACCAGACGGTGCAAAAAAAATAGCCGAATAAATGACTTTTCAGTTCACGAGTCAAACAGTTAGGCGGCTTCATCTCTTTGTGTGATATTAATTTCAAACGATAAAGCATACTTTCAGAAGTCTAAATATAAAAAGCAGCCATTCTGTTATAATTTATTGGTGAAACAGTAGCCTATTTTATAGACTTTTTGTTGTAAATTGACATTTAATCAGCAATGTTTCAATTATCTATGACTGTATTATGCATAATATCTTTTACCTTGAATCAGAAATGTCTCGCTATACTGGACTGACTTAAGCGACCCATCAAATTAAATCTTGATTATGTGAAAACAGGTCAGTGTTGCGCGTGGCAGGTATCTGTGTGCAAAACATGCACGTGCAGCTGTGAGCTATATGCCGCGCGACAGCTTCATCAACCCCCAGTTATCCTCTGCTCCTGCAACGGAGGAAATTAAAACAAAGATTAAAACATGTTAGACATTTTTTTTTTTGCTTTTATATTCAATTTGATATCAAATTCTTCCAGCTAGAAAAACATCATTCTGACCTGAGATGTATGCAAGACTATGGTCTTATCGGATCAAAGGATAGCTTTAACCTCAATCATAACGTTGCTATTTTAATACTAAAATAGAATTTACATAATCAAAAATAAGGATAAAATATACATGATATAAAATAAAATGCAGAAGAAAGTTATGACCATACTCAAAACAATACAATAATTAACTAATGTTATGCTTGGTTTTATATAAAAGGTATGTTTCTGATAACGTACAAATATTTAAAAATATATATACTTTAATAAACATGACAGTTAAATGGGTTCAAGACATTTTAAATGAATGTTTTTGTCTCATTATAACAATGATTACAGTGTTAAGGTAGAACGCTAGGGGACGCCAAAATAGAAACTGATACAGATCAGATATTGACAAACAAGTAAGTGTGTAAACAAATCTATATATTTTTTAAAAGTAAAGAAAAACGGTTCAACAGAAATGAAATAATTATTAATTTATTATACATATGAATAATAAAAGCATAATAATTATACATGTAATCAATTATTCATATATTTTTTGCATACTGAATTTTAAAAAAAATTCTTTTAGGCTATATAATTTATTTTTTGTGTCCATCAGTGTAACTTGTCACAATCATTTAAGGTTGCATATTTATGTGTCATGTTTTCAGTTTCAACGTGATTTTCTTCATTAGAAATAAATCCAAAGTGGTTAAAAAAGTGCAATAAACTCATCATTGCAGGTTGTCACTTTGACACATGCACTTTAATTTTTCTTAAAATGTAAGGTAGCAATTAAACTTAAGATTTTAAACTACAGTTCAAGTGGGTTGAATTTTTTTATAGCCTATGGCCATATTGCATAAACTATTTTGTGCCTAATTATCAAACTGAGCAATATGTGAACAGTGTATTTGCGTATTTAGATGAATCCTGAGAAACTAGTTTTGCAAAACTTTCATCAGAGAACTAGCTCTCATGGCCTGCTTGTTACTTCACAGTGAGTATACACCCGAAAACTTTCATTTTCACTTAAAATATATCCTCCTGTTCTGAATTTCTCCATTGGGAAGTTGTTCAGCTGATAAATTAGACTAGCTAAATATTATGATAACCTTTTCCATCCTAATTTGTAGTGCAGCCTGCACACATGCTAGAATCAACATCAATTACAGTGCAACATTTCAAGTGCATGGCTCAGAGAAATGTCAGGGGGTCAGTGAAGGGGAACGTGGGGTGTTCGGGGTGGGAGTCTAGGGGGGGCGATATTAATTTCCACAAACCCCAACTCCTTACATTAATTCCTTACATCATCACCATTTACAGTGACCAAAATACTGTACGATCAACATCTGGTTCACCTATTCAAATCTCGAACGTGGCAAAGATTTCATTTAAACCCTGCTTATGCTTTTATGTTTATGTTTATCAGTTCAGAGTTGTTTGGGCAACAGTGCGGATAAGAGGCTCATGCAAATTTCTGCACAGATCGGTCATCCGGCTGTGTAAACTGTTTTCTCTAGCGAAGCAAGGAAACAAAAATAGCCCTGTTATTCCACCACACCCAACATGTTGCTAAATGAGGTTATTCTGGGTTGACAGAGCCCACTGCCTGGACCACTGAGAAGTCCCTCTGTGGTGGGAATTCAATAGTTGGCACCGGCGCACATACTCCAGCCTTGCACGCAATGGGCTCATAGCGGAAGTGGAGCGATGGTCGGGTCCATTTCCGCCCACTGAAACCCACCTCCCAAACAAGTGACCACCCCTTCGTACTAACGGAGGCGAATGCTGTCGGATAGGGCACGCTCTGCTGGGATTGGGCAGAATGGATGCACAGGGATTCTCTGCGTGTTTGCGTGCTATGTGGTGGAGAT
Source organism: Sinocyclocheilus rhinocerous (assembly GCF_001515625.1). NCBI lineage: Eukaryota > Metazoa > Chordata > Actinopteri > Cypriniformes > Cyprinidae > Sinocyclocheilus > Sinocyclocheilus rhinocerous. The sequence continues at coordinate 1,775,736 of NW_015656153.1, read as the reverse complement.
TAGTGGGATTACAGGCTTGGCAGAGGGTGGTGGTGGGAGATTAAAGGCCTTCCTCTGCACAGCAGGGCAATTTTAGTGCGGCTTCAGCAGGCGAGGCTGGACAGTCTTAACAGCAACATGAAATAAATGTGGTGTGCTGATTGCTCTGCTCCTGTAGAACTGACTGAACAGAAACCTCAAGCCAGGCTTACTTTTGGCATTAAACAACAAACAGATTAGAAGTTATATCAGCCTACGTGTCAATGTAGGTCATGCACTGATGATTACAACGTGCATTCTTTTTCCTCACATGTAGCCGTAAATTCATTCACTCTAAACCCGACCCTAACAATGCAATCCTGCAGCTGAGCACTTTTAAAGAGAACTTTAAATGCATTCCTTTACTTAAACATTTGCACCTGACCCCTTTCCTTATTAGCGACAAGCTTCTTAGACTAGCTGAAAGCATGTAATTATATAATGTTGTCAGGTCTTAACGTTAGGCGGAAATATGGCACCAGCAGATGCACATGACTTTAAAATATTATCAATCATACGTATCATGTATTTGAACATTTTATGTGCAAATTCTGAACAATAAACTAGAGAACCTAACATAGTTTTCAATTTTTATAAATGTAGAGTAAAAGCTCATTTAAAAACGTAAAACTTTAAATAGCCCGTGCCACTTAATATGCTCAGTTTTTAAACTAATTACATTTCATGTCACAGTGAAGCTAGGCTTTATAAAATAATAATACTATAAAAATATATAAAGCCATCAGATGAGTATTTGAGTATTTTATCTGCAAAATTCTTATCAATAAACTAGACAATCGTTTTAAAGATGCAAAGGGCTATAATTACGAACATAAAATCACAATATAATAGGCACATTTCAAAATCTTAGGTTGGAAAATACGGACATATTTCCAACAAAGTTTGGAGATATTACACCCTCCAAAAAAGTTTGGCATCAACAACAGACTTTTAATGGTTTATGATAGAATTGACTGGCATGAAACGTGTACGACTGTCACCAACTATTTAAAGAAAAAAGTATTCTTATTAAAGGCACAGTGAAAGAAATCTGATTTACAAACTTTGTTTATAGCCTGTGCCACTTAATATGCTCAGTTTGTAAGCTAATTACATTTAATTTAGGTTGCAGTGAAATTAGGCTTTATACAATAATAATGAAAAATCAACTAAACTGCTGAAACTTGTATTTTGACACTAATTATTACACTTCATAACACCCAGCAGTTGGGTAATTTTCATTTAAACAATGTAAACTAAAATTGCAAATAAAACAGAAGGCACAAGCTCTAAGGCAACCAGCAGATGCACATGACTTTAAAATATTATCAATCATACGTATCATGTATTTGAACATTTTATGTGCAAATTCTGAACAATAAACTAGAGAACCTAACATAGTTTTCAATTTTTATAAATGTAGAGTAAAAGCTCATTTAAAAACGTAAAACTTTAAATAGCCCGTGCCACTTAATATGCTCAGTTTTTAAGCTAATTACATTTCATGTCACAGTGAAGCTAGGCTTTATAAAATAATAATACTATAAAAATATATAAAGCCATCAGATGAGTATTTGAGTATTTTATCTGCAAAATTCTTATCAATAAACTAGACAATCGTTTTAAAGATGCAAAGGGCTATAATTACGAACATAAAATCACAATATAATAGGCACATTTCAAAATCTTAGGTTGGAAAATACGGACATATTTCCAACAAAGTTTGGAGATATTACACCCTCCAAAAAAGTTTGGCATCAACAACAGACTTTTAATGGTTTATGATAGAATTGACTGGCATGAAACGTGTACGACTGTCACCAACTATTTAAAGAAAAAAGTATTCTTATTAAAGGCACAGTGAAAGAAATCTGATTTACAAACTTTGTTTATAGCCTGTGCCACTTAATATGCTCAGTTTGTAAGCTAATTACATTTAATTTAGGTTGCAGTGAAATTAGGCTTTATACAATAATAATGAAAAATCAACTAAACTGCTGAAACTTGTATTTGGACACTAATTATTACACTTCAAAACACCCAGCAGTTGGGTAATTTTCATTTAAACAATGTAAACTAAAATTGCAAATAAAACAGAAAGGCACAAGCTCTAAGGCAACAGGAAATCATTAATATAAAAATACGAAATATTGATTTCTGGGAGAACTGAAGCATCTCCAGCAAAGCCGGCAACTATGTAAAAACGCTCTAGTGATGTAACTGGTTACATACAACAAACTTGTTCTTATTTTGCACACACTGACAAAAAAAGCAAAAAGGCACAGTGATTAAATACTGGGTGTATTAAGCAAACTAACCAAGGCAACTTTTCATGATTTTTATGCATCTGAAATAAAAGCAGACGGGTTTACGATCAGTGAATATCTTTCAGAAATGAAATTTTGATGATATGACAGATGCTCCCGTTTTGAAATAATTAATCTATTATTTTTGCAAGTATCATGTGACAGTATGCCATTTGCCGTTTTACTTGTTGCTAGCATATGTGCAGGAGTTTTTCTCTCTTTTTTTTTTGTGATGACTGACAGCTCGTCTTTTTTTCCTCTTTGTTCTGTCAGTTTTGTCAACGGTTTAAAAGTTCTAAAACCTCTATTTGATCATTCGACACATAAAGGAGTTGGTTTTTGGAGGCAGTATTTCGTTTCCTTTCTACACTCTGTACAATTCTCTTTCAGTGCCCTATTGTTTTGTCATTCACTGTCCATAGTTAAAATAACGCACCTGACAAGCAATCCAAACGCTCAGACCAAATTAGACATCATTTATCACAGAGACAAAAAAGTCTGTCTTTCTAGGCTCAAAATGTCCTCTTCATTTGAAGTTTCCGATGATTAGGTCAGTGTGTTTTTAATCCTATGGCCCATGACTAAAGTGTTTCCACACCTAAAAAGCACAAAAGTTTTTGCTTGAAAACTGCTCTCATATAGAAACCGTGTAACAAAGGAAAACATTGTATATATAAAACAGCTTTCTGTCTAAAATGCTTTCTGCATTAACCTCCTGTCATTGTAAACAAACAAAGTTCTTTTATTTATTACTTTCCACAACAATCAGAATGTTGTGGCAGCATTTAAGCAGTAAACAGCTATCAAATCTGCCTCCTAATACTTTAAGTGCAAATATATACAACACATAAGACTTGTTTCGTTCCTGCGACAAACAACATGACTGCACTCAGTTTCATGTAGCGTATCTTCTCAAAAGGACAAAGAACTTGGAGGTCATAATGAAGGGTATGTGCAGTGGTTGATTTGAAAAATTAGTAATTGTGCAAGCATCTCTCCAGCCACTGGCTGTTTTAATGAGTAAATATTAACAGTAATGGCATGCAATTTCCCGTGGTGGTGCTCACCTTGCTCTTGGTTATTCACTCTAGAGACACTGGCTTTGTTTAGCTGAGGCTGTGCCTTACATCACCTTGGTAACCATAATCATAAAAGCCCCCCTAAGTGCGAAGGAGAAAATTAGAGTCCAAGCTTTAATAAGGGGTCTTATGATAAACCAATGTTCTAAGGGATAAAATGAGAGGACATTTTTTCCTCCCTCTCTCTCTCTCTCTCTCTCTGCAGATATGAACATCATTTCAATGGTATTGCAAGAAATTCAATAACTGTCCATTAGTGAGATCCAAGGATAGCTCAAATTTGATTGGAAAAGAAAATAATGAAGTCTGTTGATTGTTTTCTCTCCCTCACGCTCGCTCTCTCTGGTTTTAGCCTTTGCAATATGCAATATACTCTGTTCCTCTTGTAAATAGTTTTATGCCTAATTTTAATTCAAAAGAAGATGATTTTACAATACACAATACACCTGCAGAGAAGAAGAGAGTAATTTGGCAGAACCGGGGGGAAATGCTGGTGGTGGGGGATATCGGTGATCACCGTCATACTCGATAAGGTGAGGAAATGTTTTTTTTTTGCATTGGTCCTCTTAGTATGCTGACGTTCTCTGGTGGAGATCTATACGCCAACGCACCAACTAAATTTCAGTGGAAAATGGCATTGGCTCTATTATGTATTTAAAGGTGTTTTAAGGATTTTCCCCCCACAAGCCACCTCTGTAAAGCCGAATGAGAGTCTTGTTTTGATATTTTCCAAAGGTCAACAGCCTACCGATACAGAGCCGTGCAATGACAGCAAAGGTTAATTGAAATGAAAAAATTATTTTTGGTTACTAAATACCATTGCCGTCAGTGCCCATACATTCTTACTTTAATTGTCTTTCCAACTAGTCTCCAGGTGATGAGACTCTCATTTGGTGGTGCAGGTGTATGTCCATGTATGCAGAGCTCCTCTGAAACCCATCACTGTCACGCATGTGATGTATTCACAAACTTTATTCTCTCTGTGGCATTAAGAACGAGCCACACAGTGTGAGGCCAACTGCTCGCCAAGAAAGGAGAGAGAGGAGCGAAAGGAGGGAGAGGAGAGCAAAGTTTATCTTCCACTTCAGTAGCTCTGTAAAGAGCTGAAGATGAAAGGTGCTATTTGGTTAGTGGGACAAACTGAACTCTGATTCTACAATGAATAGAGCTCTTCATGGCCCCGCATACAGCTCTACACTTGTCTTAATGGGACAATTGTATTTGTCCTATCACATAAAATGTGCAGGTATTGGATACAACTCACACAGAATAAATAGATTTAACCACAAACCATGTAATGTAAAGTTCAGATAATGGTAAGCCTAGGAATTCTAGGTAGAGATGTGCTAAATGCAGCGACGCTAAATTAACTATATTTGGATGTTTTTTATGCTTATATCAGTAACAAACTTCTTTAACCAGTGAGCAGTAATGTAGCATGACCAAACAGTACTAAAGTGCTGTTTTAAAGTAGTTCACCTCAAAAATGAGCATTTGCTGATAACTCCTCAGGCCATCCAAACTGTAGATGAGTTTTGGTTTTCAGATTTGAAAAAAATTAGTAAATCTATCATTAAAATGTTTTAACTTGAAACCACTGCTTCCAGCTAAAATATGAGTCCTCTGCATATTGCTTTCTCCAGTAAAAAAAGATCATCTTATGATTTTTCTTATTATGAATCATCTTATTATAATTATGAATCATCTAATATTCACAGATCAAACACGGTTCACAAATGAAAACAGTGCAAACAGGTCTAAACAAATATGTCTGTGGATTTTGGTGTTAGAGGACATCAGGGTATGGCTTTTTTCAGTGTTATTATTGATTATGGACTCGTATTTTGGCCAGAAGTGATGGTTTACGGTTAAAACGTATTAATGATGGATTTGTTTCTTACAAATATGCAGGTTTTCACGTCACAAGATGTTAATTGATGGACTGGAGTCGTGTGGACTATTTGTGGATTATTGTGTTTTTATCAGCTGTTTGGACTCCCATTCTGACGGCACCCATTCACTGCAGAGAGAGGATACAGTGTTGAGAAAGTGATGTGATGCTAAATTTCTCCAAATCAGTTCAGAAACAAAACACAAACTCAACTACATCTTGGATGGCCTGAGCAAATCAGCAAATCTTCATTTTTGAGTCAACTATTCCTTTAATGTCCAAGCTGAAGTAATGATCAAACCCGCTCTCCTAAATGGTTTTCTGGGTTTTCGGTTCGTTCTGACAGTTCAAGTAATGAACATTTGTGAAAATTATTCATTGATTTGACTCCCTGTACTATGTACTATATTTCATAACTTGGTTATGTAAATTAGAATGTTTTTCTTTTTTGCTGCATTTAGTGTACTCTTTAGTGTCTATCTGTCTATGCAGGTATATAGAGAGTTTTGCTTTCTATTTACATTACATTTTTTTCACCACACGTCACAAATACTTTGCCTTCCTGACATCAGTCTTAGCATAAAGACTCTAATTAGAAAGTCACATGAAGTGAGCCACTGTGTTTCCAGCTTTAAGCACTGTCAAATGGCTCAAAAATTGCTGCTGTTTGCTCAGTGTGACTGGGGGGGAGTTTACCTGTATTCCAGCATATCAAACACCTTTTCAAACTGCTGCTTTGACAAGTTCCTTGGCTGTCGCCCTGGCTGAAGTGACCGTGGCAGTAGCTGTGTATACAAACAGGATTCTTCGGTTAGTAAATATTTGTCTCACTGCATATTTAAATTTGAGACTCAGATTCTAGAAGACTATAAAAAAAGTTTTTTTTTAGGTAAGAATACTAGTTGCTGCTAGGATACTAAGAATATGTACATGAATGTGAACACACACTTAATTGTATGACATGCTTATGTACTCTACAAACATCTCTATATGTCCTTACCTGGGTCGGTAACACCCTTAAACCTGAAGCAAATCCTACTTGACAATTCATATAATATCTGGAATCAAACAACATGTGACATGTCATGCATTTACTGCCTGTTTACAAATATACCAATGGCTAAGGTTGCCTTGCTCAGTGTTGTTTACACCAGAGATCCAACAGTATTAATCTCTGCTCACTGAAAGAAATCTGAACAGACAGCTTGCATGGAAGAAAGCATAAACAAACCTACAGTGGCCTCATGCTTTTACAATAAGTCCTGAGGACAAGAGCTGTCAGACACTATCTGCTGACCCAGTCCTCGTCTTTGAGACCTATGTGCCAAAATCACTAGGTATTTGTATGTTTTATGGCCCAAAACATACTTGTGTTTAAAGTTGATTATTATTTCTTTTTGTTGGTAGCCATTACTCCAGTCTTCAGTGTCACATGATCCTTCAGAAATCATTTTAATATGCTGATTTGGTGCTTAAGAAACATTTCTTATTATCCATGTTGAAAACAGCTGTGCTGCTTAATATTTGTGTGTAAACCATATTTTTTTCAGTAGTCTTTGATGAATAGTAAGTAAAAAACAACAACAAATAATATTTAATTGAAATCTTTTGTAACATTATGAATATGTTTGCTGTCACTTTTAATCAGTGCAAAATATTAATTTCTCCCCCCCCCCCAAAAAAGGAATAAAATTCAACAATTTAACTCAAATCATTCGCTAAAGTACCATTTAAATGATCGTAAAAAAATTCTACTTTGTGAACCCTGGTAGCGCTTTAGTTGCTTTTCCTCAAATCTAACAGCACAAAAGAAACAAACAGCATGACATTTCAGGACTCTCATAAACTATGTAGACATGTGAAATGATTGCGACTGGTTAACTGCCATTTTCAATATTTCACTGTCTCTTTGTCTTTGGGGTTTTAGCCAATCAGGAACAATCATAGCTCATCAATGTAGTGCTTCAGAGAGACTGACCAGTGATTACACTCTTACAAGACAAGTGTGTGTGCTGTGCATGAGTGTGTGTGTAAGATGTGATGCTTGTGTGTCTGTGAGAGGTTGTGGCCCACAAAATTCTTGTCAACCACTTCTTTTTTTTCTTAATTTGGAAATGTCTATATCATTTCATATGAACATGTCCAGCATATAAATAAGACTAAACGGGAGAATTAAACATTTTATGCTATTTTCTCTTCTTCTCACTGTATTGATATTTTGAGCATGATCCACATTTGGTGCATTCTTCATAATTAAACTTTGACCTAAAATTAATTAAATCATTTGACCTAATCTCTTTTTTTTCTGTAGGCAGCAACTACATACCCATTCTTGTGAATTGTTTGGATTTGTAAGCTAGCCACAATCCAAACATAAAATAAGTATAAAATCAATCCGCCCCTCTTAGCACCTTAGCTAAAATAAACAGTCCTGGGAGAATAGGTGAAACATATCCGCAGTCACTGAAGCACAGAATTATGTGTGCACAAGCAACAGTAACAAGCCAGAAAGGTTTATTTTGAAGGTGAAGCCTACTTATTCCTTCTCAGCTCCATTATCACATATGAATATTGTCCCTACTAATAAGTTCAGTGAAAAACATAACTGAGCCAAATACAAAAGCCTCCACCTAACATACATGTGTCAGTTTAATCTTTAGTAGTTTAAACCATTCCTGCTCACACCAGGGTTGTGTGACAATTTCAATCAAAATTTCTATTTAATCCCTGAATTTAAATAGTAATGTATGCAACAAAAAAAGATGCAGAATTACAATTCAAATTTAAAAGTAAGGAAGTAGAATTAAAATGAACTAAAATTCTAAATAAACTTTAAATGTTAGTATGACACATCCAGTAAAAAGTTGCCTTGAAGTTGAAAGGCTTATAGGCCTTACAGACAGAATGACAATATAGATAGATAGATAGATAGATAGATAGAACAACACTGAGGTGTCAAAGCGGCACTCGTCATTTCTCTTTTAACTGTTCGACCGACTGCTACATGGCCTTTTGCAGTTATTTGTGTTTCACACCTTTCTGCAACTGCATTTTGGAACAAACAGGTATTTACGGTTCATATTAACCCGACGTGCACCACAGTGTTTGTACCCTGGGAAAGGCCCATCTCCCCGAGGGCTTGCAGGGCCAATCTGGTGGTGTTGTTCCTAACCCTGGGAATCCTTGTCCACATTGTGCACACAGTGAGAAAGGTAATCCGGACGGATGGTCTCCATGAATCACCGCCACATTAAGAGTTTCAGCCCTCTCATTATCTTGCACCACATTTCCCCCAGGGGGCCAGTACTGTGCCTGAGCCTCACCACATACAGCCGCTCATTACCAATCTGCCAACCGAGGCCCGGCTCGGCCAGAGTCCCTGGTCTTGCACAGGTAAGGGGCCTGGTTCCTTTCTCCACCTCCATACAACATCCACAGACACAAGGGTGAACAGAAACAGCATGCCTTTCAAAGGCGCTGCAGGTGTCACCATCCCAGAATCCACCAGCAGAACCCCTCCCCTCACATTTGCTGTCAAGAAACACAGAGGATGATGGGAGAGCCTGAAATAATGGTGCGGTAAGTGTTTGACTCTCTCGTATGTATTCCCTCATGAGAATTTATATTCCCACAATTTTGAGATACTGATATTGGTGGGAGAGTTTGGGTTAAACGGCACTCTACCAATTAGGCTTTTTTTTCCCAAGGATGTTTCCCAAGGCAAGGATGACAGTCATAGCATAGCCAAATGTAATGTCTTTTATAAAAGCCTCTTCCTGCAAAAAGGAAGCATATTTGCTTTTTAATTTGTGCCTAACGTTCCACAGTGTTTTTTGGAGTTTGTATTCAAATGTAGTAACAAAGTTTGAAACTAGCCTCAACTGTAATTAAGGAGCAGAAACGAAACATTTTATTTATTTATTTATTTTAGGAATTAGCAAATGGTTCACTAGGTAATTTTGCTCAAATCAGTGGCAGATGGCTGCAGGACCTGCTTGCTTTTGCTTTTTATTAGCTTTACTTGGAATGTACACTTCCTCTTATTACTGGCTAAAGGCTAAAATACAGATGTGTCTTATCAAACTATACTGAGATTTTTGCCTTTTTTATGAAGTAGACATATATTCACAAGAAGAGGAAGCTGGCAATAACGATTATGTGTGATTAAGTTATAAACACTTCTATAGTTATAGTATGTGTTCATTATAAACAATGCAAACAGAATATCAAGAATCAGATTAGGTGATCAGTCCACACCCCAAATCCCAAATAAACAGTGGATGTTGTACAATATAAAAAAATTTTTTAATGTCAGCAAAGACATAAATTCAACCTCCACTTGTAAAAACAGTACTTATATAGGCTTTATATTCTGTGTTCCCCACAGATTCAGCAGAGATGCATTTGAGATGCTTGGGAGTCATGTTTGTTTCCAAACACATGGCATTGTTCGGGTGAAATTCGATATCAGCGTGCCAGCTGAGTAAATGCGTGGGTTTTGCAGCTGCCGCTAATCCAATGTCTTCTGTTCCAAAGCCGAGTTTACCTGCACGGTCACCACTCATTGTCTTCAGCAGCCTCTACTCATACTTTATCACGTCACCTGACAAGAAGGCATGCTTGACTTTCCCAGGCCCTCACTGATCCAATCCAACACTCCCTTGAGTGCAGTTTATAAAGTTAATTTAAGCTCCCTCACTTATGTCTGCTCTGCACTGGACAGAAGACAACATTTAAGATAAATTAAATATTCAGGACTAAGGCTACATGATTAGGCCTTAAAAAGATTTTTAAAAAAAGAAGGGGAAAAAAAAGAGAGAATTTGAATTTTTTCAATTTTTTTCAATCAATCAATTAAAATAAATAAATACCTTTGGTAGTGTATCACAGTTTCCACAAAAATATGAGGCAGCATTTTTTAAACACTGATAACAAGAAATATTTCTTGAGCACCAAATCAGCATATTAGCATAATTTCTGAAGGATCATGTGACACTGAAAACTGGAGTAATGGCTGCTGAATATTCTGCTTTGCATATGTAAATAAGGTAAAACAGAAAACATTTTAAATTTGATTAATAATTGACAGTAGTTCTATTTTTACTTAATATCGTAAGTATTCCAAACTGGACAATAGTGTACAGCAAGGATCCTCAAATCTGGCCCACGAGATCCACTTTCCTGCAGAGTTTAGCTCTAACCCTAATCAAACACACCTGAGCATGCTAATCAATGTCTTCAGGATCATTAGAAAATCACAGGTAGGGGAGTTTGATCAGGGTTGGAGCTAAACTGTGCAGCGCATTGGCCCTCCAGGGCAAGATTTGCGGAACCCTGGTGTACTGTATATATATATTACACACTATATATTAATACAGAACACACCAAAAACATGGGATTTGTATTTCTAATTATGCCATTCTAAATCCTTTTAAATTTGTGGCAAGCACTACACGTATGGATTGAGGATTTTGCTTACATCAGCCAAACCTCTCTAAGAGAAGTATAACTCCGAGTTAGCTCATGACAATCTCTCATCAGGTTATTATCCCATTAATTACCGCGAATAAGCCATCTGATGAAGAAGTCATGCTACTGTTAAACACTCACTTCTCAGGGTCTAGTGGTCTCAGGGGATCTGACCTCCACAGAGTGGACTGTTGATGTGTTTGAGCCAGCTGCTTACATGTTACATGAATTTCACGCTTTCTTAAGCTTATATATAACAAGTAATTGTGATGTTGTAGAGTTAATGAACAGCTTTAAATCCAATGACCTAAAAATATACAATGTGAATTTTCATAGAGAATGTGAAACCACATTCTTACAAATGTACCTTTAATGTGCACAATTAAGCAGGATGCATGACATTTCTTTTTCTAAATTTAGCCTAATATAAAATTCTTTCTACATTGTTATATTTCATGCTATCTTTAAAATCTGCTAAATATGCTAATATTAACATAAAATACTGCTGAAGGCATGCTTTTTCCCCATCAATTTACTATGAGAGCAATGAGTGGCAAGAGTTAATTCTGTCAAATAGCATCAAGTTAGCAGGAATAAACATGGATTGGGGCAAAACAAGTATCTTAATGCCATGACTGACAGATGGCTGTCAAATCAGATGAGAGTGATAAGTGCCTTGCCGTTTTGAAAAAAAACAACAACTTCCTCTTCGTGACCCTCTGACCCTTGACCTCTAACCTGACTCTTGTTCTGTTTTCTTAGCTCACAGAAGGGATTCTCCACAGGTGCAGGACCAAAAGGTCACAGAGTGTGTAGCAAGTGACCACCAATTGATGCCCCTCCCAAACAAGCAGAGAGCAACGAGGATCTGACCCATGGGCTTTGTCCCTGCTCTGTGTCATTGTGAGAAAGCAAGATGATGATATTGAATGACTACGAGGAGGAAACAGCATATTTCGAGCCCAAGCAAACAAGCATCACACTAAAGCCAAAGAGGAAAGCATAAGAACCTATTTAAAGAAATAAACAAACACAATTGTACTGCGATTCAGTGTCGGAGATAATTACTGCCCATAATGTGAAGAATAATTTAATTTCAAATGTTAGCTTCTCAGTTAATGTGCTTTTAATTTTACTGCACTCATTACACTCTTCAATTGTCTGTGCAGCCTATATACTAATTCATACATTCTCTTACTCTCACTCACTTGCACATTCGATCAAGCATGCATGTTCACACAGTCAAGTCGAGGCATTTAGACATGTTGCGTTCAGATTACTCTTGTCAAAACTGCCAACGCGTCCCTATATTAAATGGGTCTATTTTATACTACAGCATGTATCTGAAAAGATAAAAACGTAAGCGTTTCCCTCTGCATTTCAAACAAAAATAGGCCGTTAATCCCTCCCTGTGGCTCGACAGGTACACAAACATAAAAACTAACAGGTAGCTTGGCAACTTGGAGGTCGATAGCCTAGTAATAGTGCAGCTCCTTGTTCTGACAAGTCAGTAATTAATTCTCAGGGTTAGGTGATTTCTTCACGACTTTGGATTGGTAACACATGCGTAATGCCAAATTGGATGATTGGATTTATTTAAAGCTGTTGTCGGTCGAGTTTGGCCAGATCGGTAGGTGGGTTTTGGGAAAACTTGGTTTTGTACATTATTTGTCAGTGCTCAATCAAGGCATCGCTTAACTGCTCAAGTGGTGATTTCAAAGGCTCCGTCCCCCTTCGGTGAGACAAATGAACGAGTGCATGTTAAAACAGGCATGTTCGAGCCATTTAAGAAGTGTGAGCCACACTTCAACCATATCAAAGCAAATAACAACAATTATTTCTCTCTTTCAAACCCTGGCGGTTATTTGTACTTATAGAGGTGTAATGAATAATAGCAGTTTACTAGAGGAGGGGAGGGCTCTTTCTCCCACCGGAGAGAGGAAGAATGAATTAATAGGCATCACACCACTCAGCGCAGTGCGTGGTAGAGGAACAGCATGATTACAGTATGCGATCAAGAAAATTAGTTGTTTCATTTGAGTATATCCCCAGCATGCCGAAGCAACATAACAACTTGCTTTTGTTTACAGAATGCTTCATTATGTAAAGACAAGCTCAAGATTCCAAACACCTGCTACCACCAAATCACATATTCAATTATTGTGCTTGCTTAAGATCATCCAAATATTTTGTCCACTTACCAAGAGCAAAAACAGTACTAAAGTGATTATGGCTGTGGAGTCAAATTTCTGCTCTGAAGCAGCAGGGCTAGGGAATAGCGTGGCAGCAAACCTTTGTGAAATTGACTCGCGTGTATCTCTAGAGGTCGTCTAGCAGGGTCGGAGGTCGTAACCTGTGGTCATTATTCACCCATAAAGTACTTTGATGAGTAATGCGACACTTTGTCGACAAGGTTTTCAGATAATTGTCCCAACAAAATACAGTGATTGAGTTACTCCCGGAAGGCACGACATTATGATAGAGACATGTTTTTATGATCTGAATTTTAATTTTGCTTGTGTCCATTTCACTGCAGTGCAGCAATGCATTTATGGGAAACTGAGGGAGTTGACGTACAAGTATTCGTCAAGAGTGATTAAAAAAGAAACAGCTTTGACTTTTTGTTTGTATAAAGGGACTTCAAGAATGTGCTAGCCATGAGATTTACTTGTAAGACTAATTATAAAAATAAATGAGGAGGTTTTCTTTGTCTCAACTAAATATTGTGATTGACATTTTTTTAAACAATCTGGATTTTAATTGCTTAATTTTGTGCGTGTATTGATTTGACAGCAGTATGCAATGTTTTTATGTACTATTGAAGAGTTCATATGCATGAATAGTCATCAAGAGTGATAAAAAGAAACAGCATGACATTTCTTGATAGTGACAATTACATTTTTTAACAATCTGGATATTTATGAGCACATGCACAAATAAAATGTGATTTAAAAAAAAAAACTGATTTGACTTGTTATTATAGAGGGAATTCTTTGGTCATCTGTTCTAGCTACAACACCAATTATAAAAATGGAGTGTAGACATGCCGGTAGAATTGGCCATTTGAATGGTTGAGATAAGCAGCCTTTATCTTTTGGAACAAGCACCTTCCTAACTTTCATTCGGAGCTCCATTTAGCATATTGTGTTATGGCACGGTATTAATTTTGCTGACTTCATATAGAGTCTGTACTCGGGGGTCTCGCGGAGGCCAGGTCTTTCACTGCGCTATTGTGTGGAGATGGAGGGCACCATCGAGAGATCTGCCAAGGTTGCCTTGTGTGCTTTTTTGACTGACAGGAGTCCTGCGGAAACGGGGTGAGATTGGGGGAAAGGCATTGCAATGGGAACTACACTCAAGATTTGAATTGCCTTCACTCCAATCAGCTTGGTGCAAGTTAAATGAAGTGCCTTTGCCGCTCCCCCTCCATCCCTCTCACTCCCCATCTGGAGAAAGAGCCCATGCAGGAGGTTGACAGCGCTACAATCAGTTTGCCATTCACCGCTGCCCCTATTTTAACTTGTATGTGTGGAAATGGCATTGATTGTTAACTCCGACCTTAGCAATTAGAGCCAAGAGAAATATTTGAAGAGTTTCGAACGGAGCCTCATGAGTGTTTTAAAGACAGATCAGTTAAGCATTAAGGGAAGGGAAACACCGTTTTTGTTTTCGCCCATCTACCGGCATTGTTTCTGTCGAGTTTGGTGGCGAAAACCGGGGGCGTCTCCGAGGCGACGAAAAGCACGTCTCGCTCGCGTCAGCGGGGGGATCGCGCGGGAGCCCGAGCGACGGAGTCTGCCATTAAAAGATGTACAAGGAAAATGTACTATTTAAACAAATACTTCCCCTCGATTGCACACACAAACACATGCAAATGCATTGACGCTCACAATGGATAACTCGGGCTCAGTGTAGGAACAGGAGGTGCTGACTGAAGTATTTGTTTAAATGAATCGGCGCTATGAAAAAACAGATGCAGCAATTAGGAGCCCCATTGCCGCACACTGGAGACATGACAAGAGTGCATGACAGTGGCTTTCACCCTCACTCCCCCTTGTCTTCAACATGAGTCCTCTAACAATCCCTGTCAGGAACACTCTTTGAGAAGTGCTTGCACCAGACAATGGCTCTTCACCCTTATTTTGTGCTCTAAGTAGTGCTGCAGAATGCTGGAAGGAGCTGAAAACAGGCAGTAATGTGAGAAAGACGGGCAGCCATTGTGGGAAGTGTGAAAACCAGAAGGACCCTTTTCAGAGGCTCGCCTGAAAGTGCTATGAAGACCTTTAGTCCTTTGCTCTCCCTGAATCCCCAATTAGACAAACATTAACATCAATTAAGCCTTTATAAGACACAGGTTCCATATAATTACCTTAATGGGTTGACGCTTTCTTTAGCAGCAATTTCTTAAACAAACTTGAGCCTTTGTGTGATGGGCTAAGAAAATTTTCAGCAGGGAGTATTTGCTTTTGTCAGGCTTTCTAAAGAGACAGACGAATTGTTCTATTTAACAACAAACACCTTCAGAGAGGAGCCTCAAGCAGGCCCAGTTCCCACCACATCTGACTCGACCGTTCCAAGCTGATTATCCAGCGGAGACAAAAAAATCTGACTAGCCAGGAGAGCGAGGACACATGCGGTGAGGGGCAGCACACAAAAGGGCCCAGTGAGCCCAGCCCAGCTATGTGAGCAGAGCACCAGAGAAAGAGCCCCTCCACTTGAATTAGCTCTCTATTTAATGTCCCAAAGAGCCAGATCCGTTCCCTGTCTGAGAAACAAAGGGGGACGAATTAGAAAAACAGGATCTCTCTTCATAAAACAAGGCAAATTCGCGCTGGCGAATCGCAAAGGAGGCGCAGTTAATTAAACGCAGACCCCGTTTTGTTCTTCCCCTTCCTGTCCTGCTGCCCATTATCTTCTCTAATCTGTAACGAGGCAGGTTGCGGTGGAGAAAAAAAAGTGTCACGGCATCAATCATAACCTTTTATTCGTGCTTCAATAGAACTTACATGCCACAAACACGTTTATTGAATTATAAATATGGCCGAGAAGAGAATACACTCCAATATACTAAGTATAACCAGAAGTAGCCAAAGAAAAACCCGCTCTGACAAGGGTGCTTGAATTGAGAATTTTGGAACAAATTGCTCACGAATCAGTAGCACAAACAACACTTTAATCACGGATATTTTTATTCCACTGGCACTGTGTGTCCCTAAAGTGTGATGATTTTATATTCAGCCACATAATAGCTTGTGCCGCAGTTCTTTACATTCACTTTTGAATGTGGTTTGATATACTGACTGATAAAGTTTTGGCGCTATAAAATACCCACTTTCTGTGACCATTATCAGTGAAAAGAAATATTATACTTTATTTCACACACAAACAGGTGTGGGTACATGGTCAAGCACTGATGAGAGTGGGATATATTAGGTGGCAATTGGCCTCTAGAGGGCAATGGTTCCATAGCCCACTCAGTCAGCCAACACCAGGCATCACATGTGTCTGCCCCTAATATGAAAAGGGCTAAATATGTAAATCATGCTATTTGGCATCTATAATTGGACATACTCTTCAAAATCCTCTCTAAATATGGAAAGCTGTGTAAACCACCACACAGATATTAGCATATATACATTAAATCTACATTAGCATATAGATATTTGAAGCTAGCAATTCATGTCACCTTCATTGAAAATAAACTGTGAGACTTTATAATAATTGTGACGTGTGTGAAACCTCGCTAATGGGAAGTGATTCATTATATCACCTCCAGTCTTCAAAAAATCACAGTCCAGAGGGTGGTATTGTTATTTGTCTCACACCTTAACAGTTGATGGAGTTGCAGAATGAAACACAAAACTGCTAGCATGGTGAAAAATTCAAAGCTAGCTTCTTCAGAGGTGAAATTTGATTAATGGCATTTAATAACCCTTTTTAATGAAGTATGTTTATTTTATTTTATTACTTTTTTTTGACATTCATGAATAAATGTTTCCAACCTAGTCTCTGTAAACTATTCTAAAAAATTAACATGACAAAATGAAGCCAAATATTCACACTTGGAATATTTTTGCCATCAGTTTTGTTGAAACAACACATATCAGGCTTTGTCTGTGATACTAGGCTTTGTCTGTTTGTTCTGAGATCTAACACGAGTTTGGACACAATCTGAGGAACATTCAACAGACAATTATGTCTCAATGCAATTGCGTTGCTGTGACTGTGAGAATTTCTTAATTCAAAACAAAAGCTTTCCAGCCAAAATCGTGATGCTGGCAGCCAATAAAAAATGAAAATATTTTGAAATGTAAAATAAGACAGAGCTACTGATGTGAAAGACAATAATTACACAAAATTGTCTTATTAGAAAAAATAACTTTGATATCTCACATATTAATCTGCCACTGTTGGCATATCAAGCAATGGTAATTTTAAAATCTTAAATAGCTCTCTATGAGAAATAAGTTCTCTATGGATACATTTGAATCTGCAAATTAATGAAGCTTTAAAGAAGTAATATATATATATATATATATATGCTATTTTTACTCTCAATTAAAAATATTTCTAGATTCTGCTGCTGCTCCATAGATTTGTGCAAATACGAGACAAATTTGCATCAGGTTTTAAAAACATTTTTATGTCTTAGTTTTGCTCTTTTGTCTTGGTTATTACTTTTACCTAAGGCTTTCTATGTGTAAAGTCAAATCATTGATGATGGACACACGGCGATACAGTCTTTGTATTTAAAGCAACAAATGTCACAACAATTGAAACTCGATTTCCCTTTGTGACTGTATGAATCCTTCACCCATAGGAGTTAATTTCCCTTGGACTAATCAGTTATCGTCGGCTCTTTCTTTTTTTTTTGAGAAATATCATTCACATTCTGTCAAAATCTCATAGCAATTAATGTATATTTAGATTACATTAACAACCAGAAAGTGGTAAAGCTCATGGTACTGGTCTAGGTGAATTGACAGTTCAATTGGAAATCCCAGCATGATCAGTCTAATGTCTGACAAAAAAGAAAAAAAAATATTACGACTCTTTGTTGAAGCTCTATGTTTTCTAATAACCTCCAATCAATTGGAAATTGATTGCTTAATAACCATTTATTCAATCGCATCGTAAAAAACATTTTTAGAACTGTAAAATGAGGTCCTAATAATTACCCACTGCCATATTCTCTCAACTAATCTGTGTGAATTTATGCCTTAATTCAATATGCCCTTTTGTTCTAACCAGTAAAATGAGGACTAAAATGGATGTGGTTATTAGCTTTGGCTCCTGCTGTAAGCATTTATTACCGAAATCATTTTATCTAGCGAATAATCAGCCAGTGAAATAGCTTTATCTAATGGATTTGTCTGGTTATATGAGTTCTTCAGCTTTTGCGTGTGGCACCCTCAACCTCTCCCCCACAGAAAAGAGTCCTGCTTAAGCCCTGAGACTTGCTCTAAATCACAGCTTGTCCAATCAAACCTGCTCTGTGCAGCCTGCAGTATTACATTTCCAACACTGTTAGTCTAACGAATAAATACACATGCACTTAGATTACAAACACACTTTCATTCATGTTAAAATCTCCCGGACAATATTAATTTGCAGCCCATCTCCTTCCCGGTCGGATACACGGAGTGATAATAGCCGCCACCTTTAAAAGTCATGCTCCAAGGCTTAATCTTTACAAGCTGTAAGTGGCTACATGTCCTACAAATGCGCCGAGGTGATTTTTATCTAGGAGAAGAATGCCACTTGTGTTCAGGTGGTAAAGTAGTTACAGAGACTGGAATTACATGGTGAAACAATCCTCAGCTCTGTGTCTGTGCTTCTCCACTCACCACAGTGGCAAAGCCTGTCACTTGAGCCATTTAATCAATGCGTTTTAAATACATCCAAATGTTTAATGATTATAATGACTACATGCTACATCATACATCATAGCAATAGTGCACCATTCATCATATATACTATTCCTATTTCTATGAACTTGTAGTCTTTTTTTCTTTTATTTAAAGGGATAGTTTACCAAAAAATTAAAATTCTGCAGTTTTTTCTTTCTTATGTGGAACACGAAAGAAATGTTGTCGACAGAATATTTTGTTTCTGGGTAAACTATCAGTTAAATATTTCCAAAGCTGTATCATTTTTTATAAAAACAAATTAGCATTCCTAGAAATGCATGCGATATTATTCAGCGTCTATGTAGTGATATACAACGGTGCAGATAATTTCTTTTCCTTCCACTTGGGAAAGCGTACAGATGCCGCTATCTAAAATAAATGTTTCAGTGTTCTTCCCATCAAGTGGATGATTGATGTTGCCTCATTTCTGTTGGTGACCGAGTTAATGCGCAACATAAATAAAGCTTGAAAACAGCTCCAGTCCGCATTTTCTCAACTAAATAAACACATCAGCACAATCTGTCAAGTCTTCAAATAGTCATCGTGGTCGACTTGCCAAAAAGGGCTGGAAGCGCGGGGCCTTTTTTTTGCCGAGTATCGGGCGTGCTTCTTTAGGAAGTGTTCAAACATGGCACCTCTCTATCTCCATTCACACCCTCTCCTCCTCATCACCTGAACTGTCTGATGCCTGTCAATCTGGAGCCGTGGGAGGATATGAAAGACGGCTTTGAGTTGTGGTGGCGTTGATGGGGAAGGGATGGAGAATAGCACACCAGTGGTGCCAGCAAGAGAAATGGTGCGGATTCTTCATTTCTCCCCATCAGCACCCAGGGCACTGTGAGGCTCTTTTAAAAGAGCAGATTGACTCCCTCTGCCCCCCTCTTGAATGAAACCCCAACCCCGAGCAGATGTCAGAGATGGGAGCCAGAGACGGGCCGCTGAGCCGACCACGAGGTGTGAGGCTTTGTGACAGGTCCGCTGCTAAAGGACCAGACACAGCGGGGTTTTTAGCACATCCATTGGATATCTGAAGTCCCTCAGAAATGGATGGAAGGGCCATTGGGGGGGTGGGAGCGGGGGGTGTTTCATTGTGAGAACCCCACTGGCTTCATTTAGCCAATGTTTACAGATGTATCCTGGGCCGCAGGAGAGCAGTTCAGCATCATGTCAAAACTACGATCGGTTTTCAGAATTGGCACCGCTGCGATGGAGGAACAGAGTCGCTCGGAGGTTATGAAAACGATCCGTTTCCAAATGGATGAAGGCTAACCCAAACGACTGATGCTTAATGCGTATAATCCTGCGAATAAACAAACCTCGGCGAGCGTCCCCTTCTGCACAGCAGCCTTGCGCTTCTTCGAGTCCTCCAGCCTTGCCAAAACGTCTCACGTATCCCTAAGAAAATAAAGAATTTGTTAAATTATTCGCTGTGTTGACCACAACCGAAGCCCTTAATGCGAGCATGTGTGTCTCCCCAGAGCTGGTGGGAGACTTACGAGCAGAAAACATTTCAACATGGCACTCCATTTTACCAACTGATGACAGGAACAGAATGTCTGTTATCATTTATGTATTCACGGTTGATTCTGTGAATGTAAGGGCTGAGAGCAAACGTTACGCTGCGCAGTGGCTGTGTGTACTAACCGAGTGGGATACTGATGATCATTTGCTTTGATATCAGAGTTTACTAATCACTCGAGGTGATGGGATTCGGAATTATTTCACTCCATCTGGAGTTCAACAACAGCAGATTTCGCATGCTAGTATTACTATCTTTAAGGAGCAGTATGGATCGTTGTGAATGTGTGCGTGTGTGTTTGTGTGTCTCGTTGTGTGTGTGTGTTCCTTGTGGAATAACGTACCCCCTGAGGTGCTCTATCTCAGACAATACCTATCCATATCCCTTTTCTGGCGCATGTAGAGGCCCAGATGGTTTAGTATTCACTTCTCTGCCAAGCAGATGGACCTGCAATGTACTTCAATGGTCTCAATTATATATGCACACAACTACCGAGAAGGAAAACCAGAAGCAGAGAAGTTTAGGACCATGATTTCACATATTGGCCACCCACCAAGCTTGGAGACCTCGGTGATGTCAATGTGTTCGAATGTTATGTGTAATTAATAGAAAAATGTACATCCCACAGGTGCTGCTTTTCTTCATTGAAACGACACAAAAAACATTTGCTACGGTACTTGCCAAAAGATACATTTCGTAAATTTAAAGAATGAGTATTTTTTTTAATAACCGGGGAATAGGGCTAGCAACCAAAAAAAAAAAAAAGAAAGAAAGAAAATCAACAACCAAAGTGTTAATGAGGAAAAAAGAAGGTGAAATTCCCAACCTAATAAAGCTGAAAAGCAGTTAACTCACCAACACAAAAATGCTCTGTGTGGTACTTCACAGCCATTACACTGCAGCATCTACCACATTTTGGACTCGCTTTTGCCTTGTGGACATAATAGAGGGTATCAATGTTGCTGTTAGGTTTGGTTCTCAGTATCTTCAAGTGCAAACACTGGCCAAACTGATGTAAACACTTTCTGTTTTAATAGAGACTGGTCAGGCCCAGTCTAATTGGCCTCTGTTGATGGACAAACCCCAAACGGAGAAACCTGAGAGACATGGAGAGGATTTTCTTCACTCTTGATTCAGGCACTACGACTGCCTAATTCTTGAGGCTATTTTTCACCATCAGAATGATGAATAATACTAATAATATTTAAAACAGATTTAATAGATTAGGCAATTTTAAATTAATTTTAAAGCCATGTCATTTTGACCAGTTTTATTTCAATAAGGACATGATGAGACCACAGTTTTTTAAATAGTTAGGCCTAAATTATATTTACATTTTTTTGTATTTAATTTAATTTTAATTTGTATATTGTGTGCAGTTCCTTAGTGGTTGTAACATTTCAATAAGCTTAGTAATGAAACCATGTCATGTTAAAATCACAGGCATAATTCTCCCACATCTACAGCAAGACAAATAAGTGTTAGCATTGCTACTTATTGTTACACTTGTGTAGACATGTCAACGCTTGTTTTCTTCATGCATTGAAATTTCACTGTAAAAACCTGTCAAATGGAACTTTTGAACTGTATTTTTGGTTAAACAAATTCTCAGATGGGCGTCACTTAGACAACACATAGTTTTCTGCTGAAGCCAGCTGCATTCTACATTGTGTTACCAATAAATACAGTCTATAGAGTTGTCTCAGCTGTCAGCTACTTATAGCTAGTATATAAAAATATATAATTCTTTTACATGCAGGAGTTCAGCAAATTCCAAAAGCAGCTTTGGTTCTGGCTTCAGTTGCAAAGTTGACAGGTCAGTGGACTCTCTGCACTAACTTCTTGAAGGCAGGCATCAGACACTGTGTAATTAGATGACTGTCTGTAATTACCACTATGCCATTTCAAATGTCCAGCGTTCCTGCATTATAATCAAAAAGCAACAAACACCCAAAGCCACCTGGAGAGGTCAGTGCACATTTACTAAAAAGGGAAGAACTTCTTCAAATGACAAATAAAATGCTGTCTAGACTTTGACTAGTTATTCTTGGTATTGCTCAACATGATGGCATGGGAACAAAAATGTATTGGTTTTATGGTTTTATTGGTTTTAAGTTCCAGCAAATCAACTTGATGACAAAAATCTACATAACTATAAATCTACAATCAACCTCTATATTGTCAAATTCTGTATTCTTAAATGAGCCTATAGCTGTCGGTGGCACCTGTCACTAAGCCTGTGTATTAAATAATTATATAAACAGGCCTAAAAATGTAATCTTATTCATTTGTTTGTTTGTTTGTTTACACTCGAGTCGAAGATGATGAAACGAATGAGTAAATAATTTCGCGGGTTTTTTTGCTTCTTTTTTTAAATCGTTAATTCCTTAAGTTACCTGTTAGGCGTCACTATTGCAGTTCGGGGTCTAATAATTGTTAAATTATTAAATATTGTAATCGAATTAATTACATTATATGCTAATTAACCGTATTTATCTCAGTTAAATAAATATATCAATAAAAACACGCATAGATGATCAAATAAATGAGGAAATGATCTCGTGTGCGAGCTATTTTTTTAATCGTTAGCTCGTTTAACGTTACCCGTTTGGCGTCGCTGTTGCAGATCGAAGTCTAATAAATATTAGACTTATTATTAATATTTATTATAAATATTAGACTATTATTAAAGATGGTAATCGAAATAATTACATGATATGCTGATTATTTAACCGTATTTATCTCTATTAAATACATATTTTATTTATTTATTTATTTTAGAAAAAACCACTCACACCAAGGAAGATGATGAAATCAAGGAGGAAATCATCTCGCGTGTGTTATTTTCTTCTAATCTTTAGTTCGTTTACCTGTTTGGCGTCGCTGTTGCAGTTCGGCGTCTCGTGACATTAGATCAGCCGCGTTTTGAAATGGCGTGTCAACTGTCAAGTCTTAAAGCACAGTTTGTAAAGATGCGCATCCATACCATGATCCAGACTACTATGCTGGGTACAATTTCGCTTTTCAACGGAATATCTTGTACTGTGTGAACATCAAAATCAATTTGTACTTCCAGCTTCATTCGCTCTCAAGGTAGGAAAGTTTACTTCCTCATTAGGGAATTTAGATACGGGTCATTGGAAATGATTAAATGTTTCGTTTTTTAAAACAACGTTTTTTTTATTTTGGTTTATTTTTACATTTTTAACACGTAATTTCTAATAGTAAATTATTAAAATGTTTTTAAAAAAGCCAGCCCTGCTTTCCATGTCGTAATATAGCCTACTGTTAGCATGTCTATAAAACAAATGAATAAAAGAAGATAATGCCCAACTACTACTACCAACAACTTCAAAGTTAGTGCCAACTATGCTTTCCACTGTGAATCCTCCCACAATATCTAAATATGGCTGCATAATTAGAAACCATTGTGTAACATAAATAAATACATTTTAAAAACTAGATATTAGCTACAAGTTAGAACATCGAGACATTTTTTTCCAACTGCGAGCATAAGCTTTGAATCCAAAAGCAAGCTGAGCCTCAGACATTCGTATGTCTGCATAGCTTGCCTTTACATCTGCACCCTTTTCACAAGTGCTTTCTGAATGAGCTCCTGTGTCTGATTCCAGCTATGACTTCCTCGTCAAGCGTCTGCTTCAGCACACACATCAGCACCCTGCTGTACCATTGTGGCCTGTATTCTCATTTCCACACTGGGCATTCCATCTACATTTGGGCCATTACAATGGTGGCGCAGCATGTTTTCTCCCCAATTCAGCTTAGCCTCTTCAGACTCTTCCATTCCTGTCCCTACATATTTTCTTTGAAATGACATATCATGTCTAGTTACTTAGAAGTATTTTAAGGAATCATATATCCAGGGATCTGATGTAGGTTTATGAAGAATGCTTCTCAAGATGTTTTAGGTCATTCAGCCAGGATATATGTAATTTGCATTATGACCTAAAGCACTTTGAAAAGTTAGGCTATTTAGTACACATCAAGTTTCATAGACACCTGAACAGACCATTACACAGACATTTTGTTTTTTTTTATTTTTACAGAACAGAGATGTAAATATCATAGCTTATCATCAGAACTTGGTTCTGGAGATGGGTTTGAATGGGGCTTCAGGTATTCATGGTCTTAGATAGAGTTGCTGCCATGCATGCAGTTCAATGGCAGCCATGGAGTGGGACTCTGTGGGACTTAGCAGCAGGAACAACACACCAGGCCCTCAGATAATGGACTCGCTGAATGTCTACCATCTGGTGTTTGTTTAATACACAGAGAAGGTCAAACGGCCAGCGATCCTTTTCTACTCTCCTGCATTCACTTCTTAGATTGGGGAAATCATTGATTTTACCCCTCTACCACATGATCTTTGTGTGTTGGAGCTCACTATGACAATGACAACAACCTTATTGCTTAAAACAGCACTCTGTAGGACTGAAACAACCTGAATTCAGCTCGGGAAGTGAATGCTCAGTGGTGTGTCTTTGCTTTGATTGAGGCCTCCAGACACAAATTCACCTCATGTCTTCATACATTCGGGAAGGCTTGAATTATTGGACTTTCCTGTGCTTTGATCTCCCTTGCTTATCCGGGGAGGCTGGGTGCTTTACGGCTCGATGGCTTGAAATTAATACGTTATATTACCCTTACCAGGCATTCCTTATATTGTTTTATTACGAACCTCTAGGTAAATCTACACACTCGTTGCCTTTCCATGACATCTTATAGGGCCTTGCGGTTTTGAAAGAGTGAATGGAGGCTCATTGCCTCTTTCAGTTTTATTCATGAGGCACTCGGTTGCATCATGTACCCAGGCGCGTTTGGCGGTGTCCTCATCGGTGGAAGTTACACATGCTAATGATCTCTTAAGTGCTAGACTGGAGAGTAAACCATGACTAACTGCAGAGCTGAGGGAGAACGGGACACGTGCGCAGTCTCATTTGGCAACAAGGCAGGCTTTCCTCTCAAATGTGAGGCAACTAAATACACTTAATTGAGAGTGAGTGGACATAGAGGACAAGGGTGAGGAATACAAGCTGTAACTTGGATTTACTTGATTACGAAAACAAATTTAAGAACCGTACTCTTTACAGTTGTTAATGAGATATTTAATTTCATGCTAATGAGCTGGAAATATATTGTTACAACAGGAACTAAACGGAAATAGAAACTTCTTTCACTATGGATTAAATTATTCCTCCTACTGCTACACAGAGCATCATTATGTGGTGGCAGCGTCAAATCTGAGAGGGTGGGAAAATTATGTGTATTTTTACTTCATCCAACCACAGAAGAAACATGCTTGATAGAAAGATGATATAAAGATGATTAACGCATTGGCACCGCACATGAGGAGACGGTCTGTGATGCCTTAAGCCTCCTCATAGCACAGACCTCCTCAGGAGGGAAACAATGCAGCTCATTAGGATGGGCAGGGCTTCTCAGAAGTGCACAATGCTTACAACCTCCACAAGCAGGAAACAACTTTGAGCCCGGTCCCAGGAGGTCAGTAGCAGAAGTGGCAAAATCATTTAAATCTCCTTAATGAACTGTTAATAGGTCAGGTGTCTATGCCTCCCCCTTGAGTTCCTGTGTCAGTCTGCTGGATCTTCAGCCAGTCAGGAAGTGGGGGGAAACAGGTCAGGAGGTTGCACTTAAAACCCATTCCCATGGAAATAAATGCTTGTATATTCACACTAAGTGTTTTTGAAAGTGTGGCTGAGAAAATTACAGCATTACGCATGTTTTTATCTCTTATGCAACATATGTGAATTGATAGCTACAAGCACTCTGATGATATATGAAATCCAGTGCATGATTTGTGTCCATATGTTTGGCACTACCAAGGCGCGCATGCTATATCCAGCATGTCACAGATCATGGCTGTGTGTTTAGTAATTTGCTTGTTGTGGTCGTACATTACTTTTGTTACTAATTAGCAGGTCAAATCCTCGGTAGCGTAGTGAAATAGCACTTTGAATCGGTTAGTGTTGTGCACTGCAAACCCAGCTTGATCATTTACTAGAGATAGAGGCCACTGTGATGCAAATTTTTTTCGCAAGAAAGTTCCAAGTTTTTAGCCGGCATTAACTTATATTGGTTTTAATTATAGTATTGTGTGAAATTCAAATGAAGCCTTCGGGGGATTTCATTATTTAATCAAGGAAATTCTGTCTACAATCTTTGGACTGTTTTCCTCTTTCTGCTTTTTCACATTCACTAGCATTGAGCTAATGAAAATCTTACTGCTGGATTTTGTGTCCTGGGATCTAGCACATATTTCCCAAATGCACTGATTTCATAAATATAGTTTACTACTTGTGCATGAGGTGGATTCGCATTCATGTTTTATCAATTCCTCCCTTTTTTTGGCTTGATGAATGTAAAGCAAGTTAAATGCATATAGACATAGTACACCATATAGCAAGTGTCTTTTTCATGGATCAGAACACACCAGTTGAGATTTATCCATGTTCGTTTTTAACAAGTGATGTTAAATATTCTAATGGGCAAACAAAAATTAAGATATCAGCCGAAGAGGTTTTCAAGCTCTGGTTCAATTAATTATTCAAAGATTTTAACATTTTTACAATACGCCAGAAGAAACCATTAGCCTTTTTTAAAGTATTTTTTAATTTCAGTTTGCACTGCGGAAACATTTTGATGAATTTGATGAGGGCTGGGGATTTCATGTTGTCCCACTGGGAGGAATGATTTGATTCTAAAAAGACACATCATAATGGAAAATGTGGAATGAAGGAGATTGCAATAGATTGCTGTAATTCAGACTCTTTGGCAACGTCTTAAATCGTTGCTAGCTCCAATCCCAACCATCAAAGAAACGCTTGACTACAGTGAGAACCACTGTACCACTTTTCACCACAGGTAGCGATATAATGCAGCCAATGATTAATTTTAATTAAACACATTTTGGAAAATGATATTGAATGTTTGAACCCCTGGTGCTTTAATTACTTTATTGCCTCTCAGCTCTAACTCTGAAATGCTTTGGCTGGATGACATACTGGAATATATCCTAAAAAAAAACCTCACAGCTGGTATGCAGAGAGCTTCTTTTCTGATTTCTATAGTGCATTTGCTATAAGGGTGATACAATCCAAGTATGTTGAAAATTAATACCACTAAGAATGCTAATTTTCTCGCAGCCTAAGAGCTGTTTAAAATTAGCTGTGAAATTAAAGAGAACATCTAACCCGTACTGTTGACATACAGCTGCTGTTATTCGTTTTATTGTCAAATAATTGCAAACGGTGACGTAAGCAGGCTTTTTGACCTCAGAAGGTCCCTAAGTTCCCTTTAGACAGCTGGAGAAAGTGAAACGTCCTCAAGACACTTGGGTTAAGGCTCACCTTAAGTGCGGTTAAGGAGGGACAGCGAGGCCAGAGCCTCGAGTTTGGTCCTCATGAGCTCTAATGACCTGACAAAAGTCAGGATTATTGGATGTGCAGAGAGACAAATGGCATCTACAAAGTGTTTGGCCTTAAGCCTCTTGAAGATCCTCAGCCCAAACAAGACAATTCCTACAAGCCCTTTACCCATCCTTTGTCTATGGGCAGAGAAGTTGAAACAGTTCAATGGGAGGATTACCCCCACTTGAGCTGTTCTGAGAGAGATTAATTGATAAGTTCCTGTTGGGGTTAAACCAGGTGGGAGCAGCTATGCAGACGCTTTTTGTAAGCAGTTCTAGAATGGTCAAAGAGGAAGTAGTTTCACCACGGGGGAGCTGTTTGTAGTCTTTTACTCAGACGTATGTCATCTAGTTAAAGACGTCTTCTTTGGAATCAGTAGGTAAAACTGAATTAGTCCAAATTTTTTCTTAAGCTCAAAACTGATTTTGCATCATGATTTCACTTTGATTAGAACACTGTTAGAAAAGAATAACATTTTATTCCTTTTAATAACAGTCACAAAGATTTGTAGCTAGTGCCATACATTATCTGGAAGCCTGTGTCTTGTAGTCGGAACAACATTTTCCTATTGCGCACTGATACACTGGTGTGTATCAAAAGAGATTTCCGTAAACTAAGCCGTGCTGGTCTGAAAAGGCCTGGGGCAATGGAACCAGCAGCTGATAAGATCTTCATACTTGGCTAGAGCTGGAGAGGCAGTGAAGAGTTAGACAGGGAAGGCAATACATCAAACCTGCTCCATGGCTACCATTAAGAAAGGAGTATAAATAGACAGGTTCTCATGGTGCCTCTTGAAGTCTTGAAGCCCAATTAGACCGGCTTGCTCTTAATACCTTAGTCATTTATTTTTTTTAAATTCAGAAATCCAAGGTTTGAGCTCCAGTGACATTATGTTTTATGTTTGCATTATTATATTTTGTTGTGGTTCAACAATGTAAAAATGTAAATACTCAGGATTTCCACAATGAGATAAGAAAAATTATTATTTTTAACAATAAATGTAATAATGTATCATTTAAATAGTACATCTTGTAATGTATGTATACATTTTATTGAAATTGTATTTTTTATGATAATTATTTGCTGTGTCAGATGCCATATTTAACCTAAAACTATTTAAACTGTATTTTTCGGTTTATTTGATTTTGCAGCTTTTTTTCTCATATTTTCCTCATTTTAATTACATTTAATATTTTTTACAAATTCCTTTGTCATACTACCTTTAATGTCAAAAGTAAGACTGAAACTTGTTAAACATGAAAAATGTTGATCAGTTACAGATCAGTTAATATATAATATAATATAAAAATGTTGATAATATTTTTAATTCACTTTAATATAATGTGATACAAAAATAAATGTTAATTTTGATTTTACAAGTCTATGGATACATTCATTATTTATGTGTCAGCTATGCATAAATAAACCCTTTTTAAACGCTTTGGTAAAATTGTTTAAGTTCGAGCTACTATAGAAGATCTTTTTTGTTAGCCTTTCTACCCTTCAACAGCAAAAGGCACAGACAGATTAAATGTATTGATCGGCTTAAATAGCCCTGTCTTTAATAAATACTACATTATGATGGTGAGGTTCTGTCGGCGTGTTGGCTGATGAAGGCATGCCTCTCGAAGTCGGCAATCAGAGGAAGTTTGGGGGAAAGATAATCTTTCGCTCCTAGCATCCTCAGAGACGCAGGCCAAGCAATCAGGGGATAGCGGTGATTGCTTGGGTTGCACTTGTGAAATCACAGCCTGCATTGGTCCCAGACCTGAAGGAGATGCTAAAATCGACCTCTTCTAAGTTTCTCTTTTCAAGTAAATACTGATTGGGGCCTCCATAATCCAGCTAGCACCTTCCTCTCTTCAGACATCTGGGGGATTCTCACATACAATCTATCATAAACCACAATAGGAGTAATTTATTGTACTTGAAATACAAATGTATGGTGACTGATGATGTGGCTTTCCATAGTTCAGCCACGCATGAGGAGGAAAATACAAATACATGAAGCCTTTTTTTTTTTTGATAGATGTATTGGAGCATAAATTAAATATAAATTCCTCATTTTTTTACACCATCGGTTAAATGTGAAAAAAGGGTAAAAACGTGTAAAGCATGTTCCATGTGTAGGTGGGAAATTGGCAAGTAGACAAGAAGAAAAGCAAGGACCTGCTCCAAGATGGGTTGCGTTAAGATTTCACACATGCAAAAAAATCCAATAAACAAATAGCCATCCCTTGATGGCCTGAAATCAGATGCTAAATGAAGTCACTTGGGATGGAGCCGACAAATGTAGCCAAGGCTCAGAGAGCATCTCAAACTCTGTTGTTTTCTTCTGACCCGACCCCCTAAAAAGCCTTTCCCTGTTTCATACTTCTATGATTGAATTCAGTAGGATCATGTATCCCAAAGAAAAGGCAATTAGTAGATGACACTGAAATGGCAAAGGAAACAAGCTTTAAACACAGCAGAAGACAGCTGTCCAGATATTACCAGTCGCCGGAGCAAACTGCACCCGATTAAAGTTTAATGCGGCTTTTAAGCGAGGATTTTGCTTATCAGTGCAATGGGGTCTGAGGGAAAATATTGTTATTGATTCCATCATTTTAGACGTAACCGATCCTTTAAGTAATTTCTCCGGGTTCCTGTGTGTCGGTTTTTAAGTGTCTGCTTGGGTTGGATCACTGAGGCACGAGTTCATTTAGAATTCAGAGCTTAATGCACAAAGTGTTCCCAATACGATTTCAGTCACATCTGTTGGAGGACGAGACGTTTATTCCATCGGAGACCCGACCGACAACAACATTGTCTACGGTTCAAATTGGGGCAGCTGAATTATGAAAATGAAGTGCTGTTCAGAGGCATCTTAATTGATGGGAGATTCCAAGGGAGAACATCTTAAAATATTGATCCACCACTATCTTAAAAGTAGAGAGCCATTTACTGATACTGATACTGTGACTTTATTTCGAACATGTAAAAATAATAAACAAAACAAAACAATATTAATTATTGTAGTTGTCCTAAAAGGAGTAAGAAGAAAAAACTTATTTAATAACTTATTTAGTCCTACCCCTTCTCCACTCCTCATTAATAATCAAGTTAATTATGTCATCTTGATTCTATCTTAATACATTATTTGCAATTTACTACATATATTTGTTTATCCCCATATACACAAAAAAAAGAAAAGAAAGATGCATAAAAACAAATAACTAAATAATCTATATGAGCACCAAGTCAAATCCCTTGCTCCTCCCTGTACCTTGTGAAAACCATGTTTTTTTAATTCTGCTTTTTGAACTGGGCCATGCACTGAGCATTGCTTGAGCACTAAACTTCACTCCACATAAAGAAATACAAAAACTTCTTAATGTTGTACGGACACAGATGATTTAAATAACACTCTCTCCTTAATTTATACCTCTCTATTTTAAAATTATATTTACGTCAATTCATTAAGGTACTTTTGATTAGATACATTTGTTTTGTTTTTCACTCAACATATTCTTTTGGTTTGAAATTGTGCCATTAGTATTTTATTAAGAAATGTAATTATTGTCATGCTTGGCTATTTTGTTTTATTTGTTCCAAGTTATTTTTGGTAAATAAAGTTTTGTTGTTGTTGAAAGAATTTAATACTTTTCTTCAGCAAGAAAGAACACATTAAATTGATCAAAAGTGACAATAAAAACATTTATTATGGTACAAAATATTTCGATTTACAATAAATGCTGTTCATATCAACTGTTTTTAATATTCAAAGAACCCTGATAAAATGTATCACTGTTTCCCAAAAATATTAAGCAGCACAACTGTTTTCAACACGGATAATAATAAGACATGTTTCTTGAGCAGCAAATCAGCATATCAGAATGATTTCTGAAGGATCATGTGACACTGAAGACTAGAGTAATGACTGCTGAAAATTAAGGATTAATTTACATTTTAAAATTACTTTAAATTGTAATATTTCACAATAATAAAGTTTACACTGTTTTTTTTTTTTTTAATCAAATAAACGTAACTTTGGTGAGCATAAGATACTTCTTACTAACCCCAAATGTTTGAATAGTATGTGTTTGACCTTAAAAAAACGGTGACAGTGGATAGCATATATTAATATTTCAATGGTATTAAACGTCAACAGACCCAAATATCTATTTAAGGTGAACACGATATGAAGACTTAATTAAGGAAAAGCTGGTATAAACTCGCAGATTAAAATTCAGCTTTGAAATGGAGCGAGAGAGACTCGGCAACAAAGTTTGGCTCATTGTGCAGGTCCCTCCACTCCATGAACAGACTGCAGCGATATACAATAGCCCCGCTCAGGAATGGAGGTGTGGGCTAATTTGTCCATCTCCTGCAGTAACCCTCCACTGCTGTAAGAGAAGAAAGACCACATTCAGACCTCAACTGGATTAGACAGGCCAAAAAGAGCAGGATGTTGAAAGAATGGGAAGCTTTTGTTACATTCCCTTTCAGATCATATAAGATTTTGATTAAAGAACAGTGGTTTTAATGCATATTGGTCGATTCAAATTCAATCTGAACTTTTTAGACATTAACGTACAAACCGACAACAGTAACCCGAGCTTAAGTAGTACATCTTTGGCACATTAAGGGTTCTTCAAGAAAGGAAACCAAAGACAGAAAATATAGGTTCAGGTTTCAGGCTTTAGCCAGTGTGAAAATATCGTCAATTCGATCAAAAATTTATAATGCAACTTTCCAGGTCTTAAATTTCCTTCGGCTGCACTTGAAATGGCCACTTGTTTCCCCATTATGGCTTTTTTAATCTACTTACGTCTGACTTGTCTTGCTTAAAGATCACTCCACCGTATTGGATATTCAGTATCTAAGGTATGTGTTCCTCTGCCGGGCCTGATGAAATAACACAACAGTTTACATATTTCTAAACCCGATCTGCAGACCGATTGAAAAATCCATACCGACAATCAAATTTCCCTGAAAATATATACATACAAGTCTGCTTTGAGGTGACTGAAATGAGCAAATTTGGTTTCAGGAGACAGGAAGAGAGTCGGGCCTAAGGAGCACGGATCAGGCGGTAAATGGCTACTCATCGCGACCAGGAACGAAACTCATCCATCCCAAGAGACCCTTAGAGAAGGGTGAGAGAGGCAAGCGGTGAGGAAGGAAGAATACCTCTCCCTCTTCCTCCCTCTCTCTCCTGTTTCTATCTGAGATCAGACAGCAATGTTACTACACCACATCTTGATTTGTTTGTGTTGTGCGTTTCAGGAACCGCTGAGGAAATGGAAACAGAGAGCCTGAAATTATCTTGCATTATTCAAATGCTTTGCCAACTAGCATGAGCTATTTTATCTCCATTTACTCTGTGACCCGAGATCAGAAGTTAAGTGGCATATGTATGTCCATTAGCTGCAGGATTGAAGCTCCCTCTCACCCACCGCCCTGTTTTCATAATTAGCCCTTCCCTGCTAAATGTCAGAGTCTGCTGCCGCACATCCATCTGACGGGCCCTTGGCAGCATACGCTAACTCCTAAACAACACTGATATGGCTAAGTGTTTCAGGAAGCGAGGCCTCGGTTCCAAGGGGTTACGTAATGGAGCCGGCTCCTTCATTAAAGGCTTCCTGCTCGCCGTTGAGTGTGCCTCGGGTCCCTTGGCTCCTTGCATTGCCATTCATACTGCCCACATGCAAACAAATATTAATTTTACCCCAGCACAAACAATAACAAAAGCAGATGTCAGTCAAACACTCTTGAGTGTGGCGGTGACCTGCCGTCTTAGGGAGGATTGGCTGGGCGGGACTTCGGAGGCCGGCTCTGCAGAGGCTTGGTTATGTGGAAGAAGGCGGTAGGTGGACTCTGGGCCTCGTTGTGCTATGTCCCGTCTCCACCATTAGATGGAGTGCTTGCTGTCAGTGGAAATGAGTCTGTTTTGTGCTCACATCTCCCGTCAACTCCATGCAGGCAGGGAAACTGATTAGATAATTAGTATCACCATTGATTATGATCTTATTATTCAAATGATAATGCACAGATACAATCATTAGTTGATATGTGCGCTGTAAATGATTATTTATAAGCATGTTGCAAATACAGAAAACAACTTGATTTTGCAGTTTTCTTTGTTTATTAGTACTTAGATATTAAATATCTTGTAAGCGATTATCTTGTGTAATGTTAATTTTGCATAAATATATAATAGGTATTCCCTTCACTCATGTACAAGTAAATGATGCAGAAGGTATTGCTTACAAATTAGAAGCATTTTAATACACTCTCAGAAAAAAAGCCTAAAGTATAAATGCCTCATACATCTTTGTACCTTATTTACATGTAAATGGTACATATTAGTACTTAAAGTGATCATATAAATAGCTACCTTTTGAAAGCTTGGATGGCTTGGTACCTTATTTCTAAGTGTACTGTTTGTAAGGTTGAATGTGAACATGCAGTACAATAGACCATTGATGTAGCTTGAAATGTGGTGACATTAAAGACACTATTGCACAAATTATCTAAATACATCAAAGCTATAATACAATTCAAAAGTTTGGGGTCAGTAAAATTTTTTAGAAATGTTTTAAAGAGTCTTATATCTTATGCTCACCCATGCTGTATTTATACAAAATACCGTAATAAGTATTATTACAATTAAAATAACCCTTTTTCTATTTTAGTACATCTTAATGTAGTTTATTTTTATGATGGCAAAACGGAATTTTCAGCAGCCATTACTCCAGTCTTCAGTGATCTGTCAGAAATCTTTCTAATATGCTAATTTGGTGCTCAGGAAACAATTGTAGTTAAAAACAGTTGTGCTGCTGAATGTTTTTGTCAAAACTTGTCTTATAGTGCATTTATTTAATGTCAATTTAATGCAGTTTGTCAATTTAATGCATGCTTGCTAAAAATGATTTTTAAAAAACCTTACCGATCCTATTATCTATCTATCTGTCTATCTATCTATCTATCTATCTATATATATATAATATACAAGGGTATAAGGGAGCAATATCTTTAATTATGTTGTTTTTAGATTATGTGATTCCACTGCTATTTGAGAGTTTACTTTAAGTAAGATACCCCAGCATAACACATACTGAATTGTGTTTGCATAGCTCATACACTCTTAAAAATAAAGGTGCTTCAAAAGGTTTTTTAAGTGATGCCATAGAAGAACCATTTTTGGTTCCACAATGAACCATTTATCTCATTCAGGCTCGTAAGGAGATATGAGAGTACTACAAGGATGTTTGGTATGAGCAGTATCTGGAAAACACGGCTTGTGTGGCCGTGTTTGTTAAAGAGGTGGGGGGTCTGACAAAAATGTCCTCCCCTCTCTCGGAAGATGATAGTGAGGTTGCGATAGATCTCCAAGGTGCCAATGCCGAGAGTGGGGACTCGCTGCACTGACACTTGACAAAATATTTTGGTAGAAAATAAGTCATTACCAGAGCCAATGACAGGCGGACGATGAGTCTGGCATTGATCGGCGGTGGAGGGGGGTGATGATCTGTCCATGCTTGCAAGTAACTCCATAGGGCACCACTCTCTCAGATTTCCCTACTCTGTCCCCATAACCAAGAGGTGGCTTGTGAAGAAAAAACAACCATCAAAAAAAAAATCACTTCATCCGCCCCCCTCACAGTACGACCCCCCTCTCCCTTTGAGGGCAGGGGACGAGCTTCTCAGGCTTTGTGCAATTAAACACTCCATCTGTCTGAGAAGCCTACGTCCTCCTGGAGCATTCGCAGCCTCTTCTAATTGCAATTCTTATTAGAAATCAAGCACCACACTGAAGACACAATGCATGCATTTCAACATCCCCTCTGCAAAAAAAAAGTAGACAAAAAAAATCAAGCTAATTAATGATTATCCATAAGCTGCTAATCTGCATAACTGCGGCCATCCCTCTAGGGTTCAATTTAAGCCTGATTATGATGCCATATATCAGCTTACATTGTGCTTTATTCATACAAACGGAGGGCAAACCTGCTCGGAAACCCCAAGTACGCTTTTATACTTTATGTATAATGTATGTGACAATGTTTCTGCACTGCACAAAGAGTGTGCATCTTTTGATGTGTTCTTTGGGTGAAGTGTGAATTGAGGAAGGCTGGCGGCCAGATGGGACTGCTGGATCAGGTTACCTGTTAAAACTGCGCATCTGCCCCTGCAGTCAATCTCACTGATGTCTGTGACAGGTCGATGGAGCCTGTGCAGGAAGAGCTGAAGCACAGGATGGGAAGAGTGAACTGGGACGGGTCTGACCACTATAACCACCCCCCTCTCTGGGATTTCACTGGACAGGGCAGGAATTCTGTAAGGCCACTTGGTGCTCTGGAGTCAGTGGGACAGAGGGACAAAGGCAGAGTTCAGTTACACAGGGGCCAGGGCCGTGGCACCCAGTCAATACAAAATAGATTTACAGAGTCTCTTACATAAGTTTTTGAAATGTCACAGGCTCCTCTGTCCCCTCTTTGTCTGCAAACATGGTGTCGAGTATTATCGCAGATTCGTTCACACAGTTGCCTTGGGGAAGATGAGACCTTTGCTATCCTGTTAACATGTGCCTGAGAGCTTCAAAACAATATTATATACTTCACTTTTTGTTAGTGTACTTTTTGAAAACGAATTTATGACAATACCTACATTTTTTTTTTAGATTGTAGAGTGACTATTTGCATTATAAGGGTAAATACCACAGGCCACACAGCTTGAACCATAATAGTCTAAATACAATACAATACAAAATTATGTATGACTTAGAGAGTAGAGAATGTACATTTTTTTTATTTGAGCAATCTGAATTTGAATCCAACTTGTTGCTTATTTATTTATTTGCTTATTTACTTATTACTTTTTATTGTTATATTATATTTTTATTTTATTATAATAGTACGTTTGATTTATTTTAGTAGTGATTTCAATATTTATTTTTTATTATAATTGATCAAATATACTTATTTACAATTATTTTGTTCCATATGCTTTATATAATTGAAGTGTGTATATACTAGTGTATGTACATACATTTATATATAACTACATATAGTGTACATAAGTAAAAGTAATTTTATAATAATTTATATTCTTTTTATTAGTAATACTTTTTTCAGCATTATTTGATGAATGGAAATTCAAAAGAACAGCATTTATTTAAAAAAAAAAAAAACTATTTGAACAGTGTCTAAAAAACTAATTTGAACAGTCTTTACTGTGACTTTTGATCAGTTTGAAAAATTCTTGCTGAATGAAAGTATTAATGTAACAATCTTAATTCAAACCCCTCTTTAAAAAAAAAAGCTTTTGATTGGTAGTCTGCATATATAATATAATTAGATGTACAGTGTAAAAATGGGCTATAGAAAAAAATACTAAAATATGCTATGAAATACTAAAGAAAATACTAATAATATATGGTATAGTTATGATTTAATATTAATTATAATATATACACTATATATTATGTATCTCATGTTTTATAATAGCATGTTACTATTAATAAAGCAAACAGTGTGTGTTAGTATTTACACTAGGGTGCAAATAGCACCTGCTTTCCTTTATAT
Source organism: Sinocyclocheilus rhinocerous (assembly GCF_001515625.1). Taxonomy (NCBI): domain Eukaryota; kingdom Metazoa; phylum Chordata; class Actinopteri; order Cypriniformes; family Cyprinidae; genus Sinocyclocheilus; species Sinocyclocheilus rhinocerous. The sequence goes on along the minus strand of NW_015656153.1, from coordinate 1,738,527 downwards.
CTGCCTGCAAATAGCCTCTGCATGTGAACATTTATTGTATAAATACCCCTGCATTTACAAAGCCAGATTTCAATGGCTGTGTGGAATCATCCATAAAGCATTTGACCTGTCACTCACATAAAGGTAAAAGACTGATCTTTGCTCTTTGAATATCTCAGGCAAGAAAGGGGCCCCTGGCCTCACTAGTCTATTTTTGATATTCCGCTTATAAGTGATTTGAAAGTTGATTGTGAGCAGACAGTCTGAAACTTTCCTGTCAGCTACTTTAAGGGCAAATAGATAGCCTCATGAATTATGCATAGGAGACAATTTTCTCTCAGTCACTGAGTCATCAATCAGAAGCTTTGCGAGGACCCCAGAATCAGCCAGCCCAGCTACATTCAAAGCCTCTAATACACAGGGGCAGTTTGGGCAGCGTTTTATGAATTCCTCACTTAAGACAGCAGCGGTACGAAAAAATTCCTCGCTGACCGTCACGAGCCACCTAGCTTCACAATGTTACACGTTTCGTATTATTTAAAATGCACAAACCGCAGGTGCAGAACAGTTCCATTTTTCAAACAAAGATGTATTTTTATAAGGCAAATAAATGCAAATATTTGCACATTTTGTCTTTTTTTTGTTGTTGCTAACAGAGACGCGTGGCTGAAAGGACCCTCTAGAGCAGCAATTTGATCCATGATTGCATGCATTTACCCATGTAATTGAAATAATAAGAGATGATTGCTTTGAGCTATTAGTCATAAGTTCCTGATCTTTTTGTTTAATCCTGGCATCAGCTGTCAGTGTGCTGGTAGGAGCTTTGGGGAAGAGACACTAAGGATATCATTTGCATCACCTCAGACTGTAATTTTTTTTCCCCTCATTTTTTTCTTCTTCTTTCTCTCACCCTCTGTCTGTCTGTCTGTCTCTTTAAGCTGATGTTTAATTCTCTGCAGCTCTCCGAGGTGCACAGGAGTTCTCATGATGTTTTGATGGGAACAAAGTAAGACAGAGCCCAAATATTCATGGTACTCATAACCAGGATGTTGTCAGCCGTAAGCAAAATAAAAGTCTTGGCAGCAGGTGTAAGGAAGGTGTAATTCTTCCACAGAGGCCATTTTGCCCTAATGGGGACATGCTCTACAGCAGCCTGTAACACAAGGTGTTATGTATCACTCCACCAATGACAAACCCTCACAGCGTTTTACAAATGAAGTAATAATTCCCCATTGTATCGGGACCAGCTGTCTGAGACTATCAAAACAACAAAGGAAAAGAAGCAGGGGGAAAGAAAAAGATAGAACGGCAATTAATCACAACCATTATCTTCAAGACAAATCAAAGGTGTCAAGCTGTTTTCTAAATATTACTGTGCCAGCAATATTTGATTATGAATTTGACACAAGACAACTACAGCAGGTATCATAAACATCTGGTAATTACACAGAGACAAAACACTCGCCTTGTTTATATCAACTGCGGCAGGCAGACTTGTTTAATTGACTTGCATTTTATTGTTAGGCTCCAATTTTAAACTTGTTTAAAAACACATGCTATGTGTTTCAGGTGGTTGGTGGAACAATAAAGATCGTTATGACTACCGGCACAAAGATAGATGCTTTTGATTAGCACATTTCATGTTTGTTTTAAACTACACTCTGAAAGCATAGATGGATAAAGGGCTTGTTTTTTCAGCATGAAATCTAATTTGTTTGTTGATGATGTACTGCCATTGCAGAACTAAACTGAGATTTCTCTCAGAATTTTCTTTGACTTTTGCTATTGTTTAGACTCATGGCATTTGCTTATCTTGATATTCTCTTTGAAATGCTACATTTTGCATACGCTTTAACTAACTTAAAGGCATTATGCCATCAGCATTTAATCAATCCTGTATGGCTATTTACTTTGAAATGTTTGTTATTATTATTTTTTTCATCCAAACAATCTAAGTCAGTGGATACCAGTGTTGTTTTAGATCCCTTTGACTTTTATTTGTATGGACAAAAAACACTGAGACATTTTTCAAAATACCTTTAGAGTATTTTGAGTTTCATAGATGAAAGAAAGTCAAACAGGTATGGAATGATATCAGGGTGAGTAAATGATGACAGAATTGTCATTTTTGGGTCAACCGTCCCTTTGACCTAAAATAGTATGATTAACGTTTTTATTTGTCTTTAAAACATACAGGAAAAAAAGTGAAGTTACCACATCACTGCTAATGTGGAAGCACTGTCGGCCTCTTAACACCAGACATCAGATCTCTTGCTTTTACAGCTTCTGAAAGCCTCGTCAGGTAGTTGCAAGCTTTTTTCCCTCCCCCCGAATCTCTTGTATTTTTGAGCTGGAGAGATGGTGCATTAGACAGAGTGACAATTCCTACAGGTGAAATGTGTGTCAATTCTCTGATGAATGCTCGTGTGTCTCCCTTCACTCTCTATCCTCTCTTCAACCCCTCTCCCAAAGGTAACAGGTATTAGTAAGAGATCTCTAACATATTCCCCTGTAGGCTTTCCTTTAAAGAGCATCCTCTTCAAACGCCTCTCCTGTTCAGCCAAATCTTTCATCTAAAGCATCCACTGCAGGCTATTATGAACCCTGACACTTACAAAAAGATTTTTTCCCCCTATCACATCCACCTGCATGTCAAAGAAATGATGCGACACACACATTAAGGGCCGCGTTTCTCTCCGAATCTGGGTTCCTGTCTCACAGGGGAAAGGAACGGTTAGGCAGAACTCACTTTCTGGATGGTTCATTGCTATTCTGAAAGCGCCGCCGCTGTTTGTCTGAGGGTTCGCTTCTTTTCCCTCCGAGTCCTATTCCTGCTGTCAGCATGTCTGTGAGCGCAGGCAGGTACACACATGCGGCCAATAAGCAAGGTCACCTCCAAACCCTCTGAATGTATGAAATCTCTCTACTTTCTGGCAATTTAGTGTTCTTTTCTTTTTTGTAGCCGAGCGTGTGAGATCCATAACACGATATGGAATACATTCTGCGGTCACTTGCCTGAACTCTCGCGTTCCAGGTGGCCCCGGCGTGCTTTTCTGCTCAGCAGTATGAGGCTTTTTAGAGGCATCGTCTTCCCCCAGACACAATTTCAATGTTCAAAGCATTACGAAGAGGCATGAGAGAGATCTCACTATTATCGCCTAACACTCTTGCTACCGTAATTAAATAGAAATGCAAAGCACAGAGCAATTCGGGCCCCGGTGAAGGCTGGATATTTCCTTTAACAGTTACAATTTAATTGGACCATATCAATTTATTTCACATTTTAAAATGTCATGGCTTCGCAAGAACTAACTAAATTTGCATCCTGCACAGAATGTTATTGCACAAGAGTGAAATAAATATATAAGTCTAAATGCCAGTGTAAATGCCAAGTATTTCGAAAGCCGCTAAAGTAGGCTTGTAAAAGCACAGCGTCCTCTCTCCTGTGCCTGCTCTTCGCAAAGTTTGCCAAATGCTTTCAGTGCAAGCAGTCGGGCTGGCTTAAAAGGATAGCAAACTGTGTCATGCCATTGTTAGTGTTTTGACATCTGTTTTCAAACTCAAAGAATTACTCATCCACACAACCAAGGAGCTACAACTTTGACACACAGCCAATGAGGACAAAGGACTACCAATTTGTCCAATAACAAATGATAAAATACACCAGAAGCCACACTGTAAATTAGCCAAGGTCTTTAGATGCCTCTCCAATAATGAGATAAAATGTGCTGCAGTCATTTAAAGAGGATTTTATATCATATGCTTTCCATTGCTGTCATTAAACTGTGACCCTCAAGTGTGTGTTTCAACAGGATTCTCAGCTGCAAACTGTTAAACTGCTGTAATTACGAACTGTCGGCAGTCTTACATCGTAAAACAATGTGCATTTGCAAATAAAATCTTTATCCTCTGCTTGCTTATTTGCTTAAATCAATTGTTTTTACTGCAGGCGTAATTCTAAAAAGCATTTTTGCCTTTTTCCGTTCTTTTAAACAAACAACAGCATTGTTATGGCAAATGGATAGTTCACCCCAAAATGAAAATTCTGTCATCAAAATAACATTAAACCTTAATGTTTCATTGTGTTCAATAGATGAAAGAATGGTTTGATACTGCAGAAGGTGTTAACTGCCTCTTTAATAAGCTTATAAGGTTTAACAACACCAATATAAAAATATGAAGGACCTAAATGCTCCTTAAAATGTTATTCACTATATTATTAACATATTCAGTAAAATGTCCGTTTATGAACAATTTCAATAAAAGGATAGTTCACTCAAAAATGCTGTTCAAAAACTCTTTCAATTCAATTTCCTCATCCGCATGTCTGTACAATCCTGTATGACTACCTTTCTTCTGTGGAACACAAAAGATGATATTATGAAAAATGTTTCAATTATTTTATGTTCTACAGAAGGAGGAAATACAGGTTTGGACTGGCATGAGGGTGAGGAAATAAGTAAATGCAAAAAAAAAAAAAAAGGTAATTTTAAGTAATTTAGTCCCTGGCATTCCCATACATTGCAATGTTGTTTGAGTAAAATGGTAAACAGGTAAAAACTGTTCATGTACCTTTAAATATGACAGCTAGAATGCTGAATTGACCAATGAGCATCCCGAACCAGAACTTTAATATATTATAGTGTGTGGGTGTGTGTGTATATACACACAAATGTGTAGTATATTGGAAACCACAAATCTTTTACATTCACACCATGCATATTCTATAGCTACAACTGGAACTGTTTTGTTGTTATTGTTTAATTTTGGAACATTTTGCCTTTACACCCGCTCTGCGGATATTTTCTTTTCATTGCTTTTGGTGCAAACTGTCACAACAGCCTTCACGTTTAGTTCTCTCTTCCGGGCCTTTGGGTGGCGTCTCGTTGCATTCAATTATGAATCCAGATTAATTTATTCCAGTCCCTGCTTTGTTGTTTTAAATGGGTTAAAAGTTGAAAGATGAGCAAACTGTCATGTCAGCATACTCCACCGGGGCAGACAAGGAGACGAACCTGCCTGGGAAAAAAACAACAAAAAAAACTGGCTGTTCAATGAGGCCTCAAATTCCAAAACAATTTATCACCAGATTAAATATCCCTGAAGAGGAGAAGGAGTTGTCCATGGGCTGTTTGTAATTCAATGCAGCAGCAACATTGTCAAGTGCCAAGGCTGAAACAATTTATCACCAGATTAAATATCCCTGAAGAGGAGAAGGACTTGTCCATGGGCTTTTTGTAATTCAATGCAGCAGCAACATTGTCAAGTGCCAAGGCTGAACTAAGAGACTTATTACTCCTCTGTGACAAGTTTAGCCCCCGGGTGTCTGCAAAAAGCCTCTCGTTACACGTAAAAAGTACCCCCCTTGTAAAAGTGTTGTCTGCGAGTATTTAAAGTCATTATCGCACAGTATTTACAAAACATCCCATCAGAACAGTTTGACATTTGACTGCCTATTTTGCTGATTGTGTACAAAAGAGGTGTCATGGTGCTCAAAAAGAGCTCTTTGGAATGTGTACAAACTTTGGGCAAAGTTTAGGTTATCATGTAGCACTCAACAGAAATGAAGACGTGCTAAAAGAGAGATAAGACGGAGAGAGAGAACATTCTCTTCCACATTCCTTACCTGCACCTTGTGGTGAGGAACCAGTTCACTGACACATGATGAATTAGCTCACTCATTACCAAGGACAGGAGTTTTTCTTTCTAAACAGAGGAAAGGGCTCAGAGCGGCAGCTTTCCAGGCGTTTGTCACTGACTTAATGACTCTGTTGAAATGTGGAAGTACACACTGGTAAAACAAATAAGCTAACACAGGCAACAAAACACCAATAAGAACTGAATGTGTGTGTCTGTAAGTGTATGTTTGTTTATGTTTACTGTATACTAATGCTATATATATTTCATGATGTAGTAACAGCTTTGTCATCTGTTTTTTTAATAAGTCTGTAATCATAATTTTTTTATGTCAGTTACATAAAAAGTAGATGGTTATTAAATAATTAAAATAATATAAAATAATAAGTATTACAAAATAATAGAAAATATAATTTTTAATTGTATGTAAAATTCGTCTTCATCTTCTTCCTCATTATTATTTATTTTTTCCATGTGCTTTTAAGATTTTTTTTGCATGATTTTTAGACTTTCTTAATGTTTTTTACAATGACTCAACATGACATGATGACCTAATGATTATCAAGTGATTTTTTCTAAATATTTAAGATAAAAAAAGCAATCTTAAATAAAACATAATATACTTTTTTTTTTTCTGTAGTCCTCAGCATGTTGTATATGATCTTTTCAAATAACTCTCTCCGCTTTTCTAAGAGCTTATAGATACCAGAAATAAGTCTCCTTGGTTTTCAATCAATGATGTTTCATTAACTTTAGGCTGTGTTGTCGCTTATCATCTACAAGTGGATACATAGAGCTCTTGTTGCCTTTATACAACAATTAGATGTGAGCAGTGTGCAGAATAATGTCACAAAGTCAAAAATGTAATCAGTCAAATGTAGTGATCACAAAAAAAGGAAAAGGAAAGTAAGATAACAACAATATCTGATTTCCGAGGCTGGACTGTTTCATAACAGACGACATTATGCGCATGAATGAAGTCTATTGTCTTGAACAGGCTCGAATATGGCAAACAACTCAGTTTTATCAGTTCTAGTAGTCATCTCAAAGACGTGTTAAAGCAACAATGCATGTCAGGATCACGCAAGAGAAGAGGAAACAGTTCAAATATACCATGCATCTGTGATATCCATCTGTTTAGAATTAGGCTTGGGATTTAGGAGGCAGTCAGTCATAATATTTGGCTATCTTGGACTTTTTTCCCTGGAAGACCTCCCCCGCTCCGTCCTGGGAATCACCCTCCATTTGCTACTACAAATAAACTTTGGATTCATTCACCAAGTTTGGTGACAATTGGATGTAAACTGTTTTCATCACTTTAAAGGGAGATTTGCCTCCTTGCCTCTCTAGTGAAAACACCTTTTGACTTGAGCCAACATTGCAAATTATCGAGGAAAAACAAACAGTCTGGGAGGGAGCGGACCTTTTTGTTCCACGCATAGATACGGATGAAAAGCCCCTGTTTTGGCGGATGAAGGGATGTCACTGACATGGTGAACACACCTGTTATTCCGTCTCTTTTCCATTATGAACGCATTCACAACAACAAAGCTGCTCCGAGCAAAAGATACCACCCATCCACCCATTCTTTCGTCCACTGTCGTGTTTTCTCCACAAGACTGAATAAACCCCATTAGCACCTTTAGCGTAATTATATCCTCTCAGGTGTCGTTTAATGCCTCGACTTGACAGGTTTTCAAGTCTCCCTGTCATGTTCTGGAAGGTCAGAAGCCTTCATCTGACGTCAAAGGATGGGGCATTTACATTTAGACAAAAAGACATAAAATAACAGCGACGCTAATGATCAATTCGGGGTTTTAAAGTGTTTGGGTGTGGCCCCAGAACACATGTATCATCATACAGACACACACACATTGTTCACCTGATCCCAGTCCTTGTTATGGTCTTTGTTTCCCCTCCTCTGACAAAGATCCCCAACAAACCGTGTTTCACCCTCAGAAACACAATGTAAACAAGTGACTGATGGCTTCTAATAATGAATGTAAAGAGCCATTGTTCTGCGTGGAGTCATTGCTTCATGTAAAGATTTAGTGTCAGGCCTCAGGGTAGCTACCTAATGCTTGTCTCACTTTTCCTCATAAACATCAAAGAGAGCTTGTCTTCAAAAGTCACAATAAAGCACATAGGTAGAGCCCTGGAGTTTGCAGGGTGCTCATTCAACAGACACCCACCCGTGACATTGTGCCGATGGGTAGATATCTTAGATGTCAGGGGATGCCCTGCGTGGTTTGCTCCAAATGAACTCGGCAGAGCTGCCAAATCCCTACAGGAAAGGAAAAGGTTGTGTGTTTGTTGATGTGAGGAGGGCTTGTCTTTTGTGAAGGTAATTATCCAGTGTGCAAACACAGTCTTTTAGTTGCACTCTAAGTACAGATGTGTGTTTTGTTTGTCTTGTTTGTGAATATGTAAGAGTCTCCTAGGGGAAGAAAAAAAAATCAAACCACAGGCCTCAAGGTCAGAAGTTCAGCCGTGATCTCAGTTCCGCCTGATCATGATATGATTTCAAATTGATGTTTGGGGGTGTTTTTTTTTTCAACTTCTGGCAGTTGTATTTTTAACAAAATAAGAGAGTTCATACAAAATGCATGTTATTTTTTTATTTAGTACTGTCCTGAGTAAGATATTTTGCATTAAAGATGTTTACATATAGTCCACAAGACAAAAGAAATAGCTGAAATTATTCAAATAACCCCCTTCAAAAGTTTGGGAACCCTTGGTTTTAACACAACATTTCTATTTTGAATAAACTGTTTGTTTGTTTGTTTTTTTATCAAAGAATCCTGAAAAAAAGTATCACAGGTCCCAAAAAATATTAAGCAGCACAGCTGTTTCCAACATTGATTATAAATCAGCATATTAGAATGATTTCTGAAGCATCATGTGACACTGATTACTGGAGTAATGATACTTCACAGGAATAAATTATATTTTTAAGTATATTAAAATAGAAAACTGTTTTTTTAAATTGCAATAATATTTCACAAAATGACATTTTTTTCTGTATTTTTTATCAAATTGATGAGCATAAGAAACTTATTTAAAAAACATTAAACATCTTACTAAATCCAAACTTTTGAATGACATTGAATGTACAGTATGTATGTAGGCCTATGTACAGTGGCATGCGAAAGTTTGGGAACCCCTTGCAGAATCTGTGAAAATGTGAATAATTTTAACAAAATAAGAGAGATAATTCAAAATGCATGTTATTTTTTATTTAGTACTGTCCTATATAATCATCCTGTTTAAAAGTCAATAAAGGGTCAATACATTCTTTCTTTCCTTTTTTCTTCTTTCCTTCCTTCCTTTCTTTGTAAAGAAATTAGTATTTTTAATCAGCAAGGATGTGTTAAAGGTACAATATGTAAGATTTTCGTAATAACATATCCAAAAACTACTTGCACAGTGTTATATATTTTATGCAGTTGTGTATTTATGTTATTCCAAAAGTTCCCAAGGATTTGTAAATCCAAAGAAATTCCTATTTCAAATAATGACTCGACCCTCCCTGGTCATTGTAATATCCACATATCCTCAGTTTCCGCTTGGAGAAACTATGGCAACACTGCTGTACAGTTAAACTAAATCCATTACGGCTGTCGCGAATAAAATGCAAATGAAATGAAAAGTGTTGACCACAGCATTAAATTTAGATCTGCTCAGTGTTGCGCCATGATTTTTAATGCGTTTTTACAGTGTTGCGCATTATAACCAATCACACACGAGTCTGTTGAGCTTATGAATGCAATGGCCAATCAGAGACGTGAACCGGCTTTCTGACAGGCTGCGCGTTAAATATCGCATGCGATTTATCGTGCAGCCCTAGTCATAATGTTCTTTGACAGTGTAAATGTTCTTTGCTTGCATTCTCTGTATAATTTATTAGCTGTTTAAATAACTATGGAAGGTACAGGTAATAAAAAAATTAATTCATTACCTCGTCCGTGAACATCCTCCTTCATAGCATCATCAAACCTAGCCTTTGTTATTGTTTTGAAAATGCGACCTCTAGTGGCGAAACTTACATGTTGTGTAATGTATGGATAAAAAGTGATAGTAAAGACTTATATTGCTAGAAAAGATTTCTATTTCAAATAAATGCTGTTCTTTTTAACTTTATTCATCAAAGAATCAAAGAAAAAATTATCACAGGTTCCAAAAAATATTAAGCAGCAAAACAGTTTCAACACTGATAATAAAGCAGCATATTAATGATTTCTGAAGGATAATGTGACACTGAAGACTGGAGTAATGGCTGATGAAAATTCAGTGCTGCGTCACAGAGTTGCGCATTATAACCAATCACACACGAGTCTGTTGAGCTTATGAATGCAATGGCCAATCAGAGACGTTCAGATGAGTTTTTGTTCAGTGCACAGCGCTCGCTGAATTCAGCTCTCACGCAAATTCTCTCACCATAAACAAGATGTACCTATGATGTAAGAGATTCATTCATAAAACCATGTATAGACAAGAATCAAAGAAAAAATTATCACAGGTTCCAAAAAATATTAAGCAGCAAAACAGTTTCAACACTGATAATAAAGCAGCATATTAATGATTTCTGAAGGATAATGTGACACTGAAGACTGGAGTAATGGCTGATGAAAACTCAGTGCTGCGTCACAGAAATAAATTATATTTTAAAGTGTATTAAAATAGGAAACCAATATTAGAAATTGCAATAATATTTCACAATATGAACGTTTTTTTTCCTGTATTTTTTATCAAATAAATACAGCTTTGTTGAGCATAAGAGACTTTATTAAAAAAAACATTAAAAATCTTACTGATCCCAAATGTTTGAACAACAGTCTATATTTGTTATTTTTGTTGTGTTATATCATAAAGAATTTCAATATTTATTATGCAAAAATTATATTTATACATGTTTCACAAACTACAACTCACCCACACTGAACACTTTTGCTTCAATGAAGTTTTATTGAAATCTAGTTTACTTATAAAGAGAAATCAAAGTAATTATCAGTTGAGTATTTTTAATTTCCAATCAAGCTGTAGTTATGCAAAAAATATTTAATTATGTGTATTTAGAATAAATAAACTGCAAACTCTCTGAAATTAGGCTAAGCCCATCAAAGGACTCAGCCATTTTATTCTAAAAATCTAATTTCCAAAAAAGAATGCTATTAAACACAATACATATTTTGAGATGTGGTAGAAATTTTCATTACTTTTCATTACGTAAATAAATGTCATTGCATTGTGTTATGTTTTAGGGTTAAAGGAATGGAAATGTTGCTGGTAATTTTCCACATTATCCATTTTATACTGTATTGTTTCTTACAGTGCATAGTTAGATCTGAATTTACTGATGTGTATTTAGAATAAATAAACTGCAAACTCTCTGAAATTAGGCTAAGCCCATCAAAGGACTCAGCCATTTTATTCTAAAAATCTAATTTCCAAAAAAGAATGCTATTAAACACAATACATATTTTGAGATGTGGTAGAAATTTTCATTACTTTTCATTACGTAAATAAATGTCATTGCATTGTGTTATGTTTTAGGATTAAAGGAATGGAAATGTTGTATTGTTTCTTACAGTGCATAGTTAGATCTGAATTTACTGAAATTCCACACTTTTGCTTATTCTTTTTGATTCATTCTAAATATATTCACAGTTTGATTGCTTTGTTTAATTTTAGTTCAGTGTGAGTGGACTGCATTTATAGGGTGTTTCTCTCCCTCTTTTAGAGAAGGGGTGTGGAGGTAAAAATTGAGGTCGTGAGAGCTCACCTCTAATATGTGCTTTGGAGGACAGTTGGCTGTGGGGGCTACTGGTATCCGTGGCAACCACTGATAAGGATCATTAGTGGGGTCACTGGTTACTAAGGAAACCCATGAGGTTGTCAGCAGGCGGGGGGCAATTGGTCAGATTCGTGCTTCGGGAGCACAGCACATCCTGTGAGAAGACAGACTAGAGGTTAACCATAGTGGAGAATGTGCTTGTTGGGGGTCAGAGATACTGTCTCTGGTGAAACTGCACCCCTCTTGGAAAGAGTGCCAAAAACAAAGCTCTAATAAGTAAGCCCCAACAAGCAGCACACTTGATACCACTCTTTGTGGTGGTCTTTACCTGTCCAGACATGCAGATGAAAACACGGATCTGATACGAACTCATGAGCAGCCCTAAGCGAAACATCCATGTTATGAAACTATTAAAGAACGGGCCAGTTGTGATGATTTTTTTTTTAATTACTTGTATAATAGGTATTTTGACTTGACCTGGTATCCCACAGGAAAATGTTATTGCATACAGTTATTGCTCATTCAAAATTAACGAAACTAATAAAACTAATGTCTTATTGAAGTATCATGTTTCTTTCAGATGAATCTCTTAAAATTGGAAAACAAATAGATACAAAGAAGACATAAAATAGTGTTATAAAATAAATACAGTTTGTTCGAATAAATTAGGTCTTTAAGGAATTTAATTAGAAATGTTTGAGTTGATTTTTTTTTTATTGCAAACTTGGATATTTTATCTGAGCACAGTTTGAGGCATTATTGAGACCATTTTTGAAACTTCTGAGGAGACACATAATATTTTTTTTTCTCATCTCATTGCCATTTTAGAAGAAACAGCTGAGATATTGTTTTATTTCATTTGTAATTTTCTTTTTCTCTGGAATTTAAACACTAATGTAAAAAATCTTACAGGTGTTTTACCTGTGTTTTGAATTTTGCACTTCATATATTTGTGTTTACGGTTAAAAGAAATGTCTGTAAAATTAATGACCAGTTTTCTTTTTTGTTTGTTTGTTTTGAGATTTTCATATTTCTTACAAAGATCTTTAATGTATGTCTGCTTATTTATTTATTTATTTATTTATATTTAATATGTAAATTCCCTGCTAGCCATAGTTTATTAGTTTATTAGAATATATATTTTAGCAATTGCTTTAAAGGGTTAGTTCACCCAAAAATGTCATTAATTACTCACCCTCATGTCTTTCCAAACCCGTAAGACCTTCGTTCATCTTCGAAACACAAATTAAGATATTTTTGATGAAATCCGACAGCTTTCTGACCCTGCATAGGCAGCAATGCAACTACCACGTTCAAGGCCCAGAAACGTAGTAAGAACATTGTTAAAATAGTCCATGTGACATCAGTGGTTCATCTGTAATTTTATGAAGCTACGAGAATAGTTTTTGTGTGTAAAGAAAACAAAAACATTGACTTCATTCAACGATTTCTTGTTTCCGAGACAGACTGTCGCCATTAGCGAGAGTATCACGACGCATGCGCGTGCTGCTGCTAATGTAGAAAATGCATGCGCTGCACCTTGTTTACAATCAATTGAAGAAATCGTTGAACAAAGTCATTATTTTTGTTTTCTTTGCGAACAAAAAGTATTCTTGTAGCTTCATAAAATTACAGATGAACCATTGATGTCTCATGGACTATTTTATTGATGTCCTTACTATGTTTCTGGGCCTTGACCGTGGTAGTACCCTTGCTGTCTATAGGGGGTCAGAAAGCTCATGGATTTCATAAAAAAATCTTAATTTGTGTTCCGAAGATGAACGAAGGTCTTTGGAACGACATGTGGGTGAGTAATTAATAACAAGATTTTCATTTTTGGGTGAACTATCCTTTTAATGTAATATCAATTATTTCTGGGTAAGTAATCATTTTTTTACTGGTAATTTAAAATATGAAAGTGGAAAGATGTGATTTTTTTTTTGCAAATAGCAAAACAAGAGAATTAAATAAGACTAAACAAGTAGCATACGAGTTTCTTACATTGAGTTATCTGTACTAACAGTGATGTACTACAGTGCGGCACTGTAGTTTTCGTCAGGGTGCAAGGCATTCATCAAGCACTCTAGACCTTTTTTTTCTATTAATTTGAACTTTAAATGGATTTTCTCATGACACAGAGCATGCAAAGTTTCCATGGTGATGGAAACCACTGCTCAGCATCTCCTCTGTAAAAAGCTGCAGTGATTGACATGCGTTGAATACTACTAAAAGAATGTGAGGAGGAAATGTGCACATTAGAATATGCACATAGCATTTACCTTGTGACAACTCCCTGATGTGTTAAACCACAATTTGCCTCAAGTTGGGAAAGAAACAGACTATGTTTTTAAAACACGCACCCACCAAACTAGCCATACGTGATAAGAAAACTGATTAAACATAGCTACGCCGCTGTTTAGAATAACTACGCTCCACCGAGACAATTGAAACCTTCTGGAATCGCATATTACACTGCCACAGCTAATAATAATGTTCACCGATTGTTGACAAATACATGTAAGGTGTTTGAATTGACAGCATTATTATAGATTTGTGACACTGCCTCTGAGAATTTGAAACAGATTGCATTGTCAGAAGTGTCATGTCTGTTAGCTGGATCGCTATGGTGGCTTCTATACCATTCTTTGCTATCACTGTCATGACAACCTGAGCGCCTATGGCCATGTCTGAGAAATGGCCCCTGCTGACTGCCATCTTGTCTTTTTTTTTTTCCTGGGGGACAAAGACTGTTGTACCTTTCAAGGGTGATTCTAGGTGTATCCTGTTTCACTCTGCGCTCTCTCCCGCCCATTTGTAAAGGCAAAGATCATTAGCCTCTTAAATTACGTTCCTCCTTCGCTATTTTTTCCAACAGCCCAGTTCTTCTCCTCTCCATCACACCTAGACAAATTAAACATGCTGCAAATGAGATGCTGTCTCGCCATCCACACCATCTCATAGTGTTTATTTTCATTCAATAGCTGGGGTTATTCTGAGGTCTCAGCTAATCTTTTAAATGGTTGCTTGTCTTTTAAATCCCGTTTGATACGACCCTCTGAAATGCCACCCACATAAGGAAACAATATCGGCATTTGAGTGATCCGCTTAACTTATAAACAGTGTCGTGTTGAGAATCACCTAACAAACCTTTTGATTAAAAGCAGAGATGAAGATGTTTCGTGAAACTGTAGCTAAGTGTATAATGTGTGTGTGTGTATAAAACCCGGCTATATAAGCTTATTGCAAAATTGAAGAATTGTCTGCCTTTCAGTTTTCAGTTCAGTTTGAATTTGAATTTGAATTTGAATGAGAATGAAAGGAAGTGGAATTTACTGAATTCTACTGCAATTCGGAGGAATTCAGCAGCTAATGGTATTCTGGGAAATTAAGTGTTCATCCACCTTGGTCTGTAAAATTATTAAATATACATGTAAATTAAGTACAAATTTCATTTGTTCATTCAGTAACACTTTAGAATAGGTAACACATATTCACTATTAACTAAGAGTTTTTCCTCAATAAAGTCATAATTTGCTGCTTATTAATAGTTAGTAAGGTAGTTGATAAGTTTAGGTATTGGGTCAGGTTAAGGGATCTAGAACATGGTCATACAGAATAAGGCCTACTAATAAACAGCTAATATGCTAGTAATATACATGCTAATAAGCAACTATTGTTAATAGTGAGAATTGGACCTTAAAATAAAGTGTTACCGTTAATTCTTTCAAATTTCAAGACTTTGACTTATTGAAACTTTCAGACAAGACTTTTTCAAACCATCGTCTACAGTTTGTCTTAACCAATCTTTATTTTCTGTTGTTAAAAATGATGTTTACTGCAATTGTATGCATTTCTTTGAATTTCAATTCATCTTAATTCTATATTTCATTTCAATTCATTCTTTATTTCTTTATTCATATTTTGTTCAATTCAAATTTGAATTGCAATTGGTTCCTAAATTTTTGAATTTAAAAAGTATTAAATCAATTAGTTCTATTTATGACCATAATCGTCTAGTGGAATGTTTTTTTTTTTTTTTGCATTTTTAATTTAGTGAAAATGTATTAGCCTATCTCTTGGAAGCAAACACATATTTTGTAAATTATTATGATAATTTAAAATATAATAACTTTTTTTATCTCGTTGAGGCCTGAGGGAATAAGGCTAGCCTTTGACTCTCTACTGGGACAATTATAATGAGCCGCCTGTTATGCTCTCCTGAGGGTACAACATCTTACCTGTGCTGTGTTCATTCTGCTGATTTGTGATGTCTGAGGAGGATGTGTCACTCTTCGCCTGTGTGTGGACAGACATGCTGATGTTCCCCCACAGATGTGGTTATTATTTTAGGATCTCTTCAGGTCTTTGTCAGTGTAGCTGCGTACATGCAAAACCTCGGCAAAATTGTTTATTTCAAGATATTAAGAGAATCATTAGACTCTTTATTGTAATCTTTTTTTAAAGGGATAGTTCACCCAAAAATAAAACCGGTTGTAATTGGCTCACATTGTTCTAAACTTGTATGAATATGATTTAATTATTTATACATACACCACTGGTCAAAATTTGAATAATTAAGATTTTGTGATGTTTTTGAAAGAAGTCTCTTATGCTCACCAAGGCTGCATTTATTTAAAAAATACAGAAACAGTCATATTGTGAAATATTATTATAATAAAAAATAATTGTTTTCTATTTTAATATATTTAAAAATTTAATTTATTCCTGTGATGGTAAAGCTGAATTTTCAGCAGCCATTACTCCAGTCTTCAGTGTCACATGATCTTTCAGAAATCATTTTGATATGCTGGTTTCCTGCTCCAGAAACATTTCTAATTATTATTATATCAATTGAAAACAGTTCTGCTGATTAATATGTTTGTGGAATTTTTAATCCACAAAATGTTTTATTTATTCTTATTTATTTGTCTGTGTTTTTTTGTATTCTACGGTTTTGTACCCCATTTGATTTCATTATATGAGATTTTTTTTTTTTTGCCGATTAATATTTTTGTGGATTTTTAAAAATATATTTTATTATTATTTATTATTATTTATATATAATTTTTTATTTATAAAAATTATATTGAACAATAATATAAAGGTCAGTGGAGTCTGATATTGTTTTTGTACCCCATTATATTTCATTATATGTGGGGAAAAACAGCTGTGCTTAATAAAAATTTATAATTTGTGTATTTTTTTGTGTATTTTATTGTTTTTATTTATTGTATTTTTTTATTTATTGTTATTTATATGTTTTTTTAATGTTTTTTTGTCCATACAGTAATAGAAGTCAGAGGAGTTTGTTAACAGGGTAAAAAATATTCTTTGAAATATATATTTTTTCCAGGATTTCCAGGTTTGGAACAATATGAGGGTGAGTAAACAATGATTTTTTTTTCTACTTTTTGGGTAAACTGTCCCTTTAAGTTCTTGGCAGTGGGGAGAGAGTGGCCCATTCTATCACATGTCTAAAGAAGGGATTTGTGGGATTCGCCATCATGGTTTTGCTAATGAGCACAGAAGGAATTGAAAAGTGAGAGGCATAGATAGGGCTAGTGCCCTCAAGCCATTCTGGAGAGGTGGGGTGGGGGGGGGCTGCCTCCTTGAGGGAAGTGTGTGAGCTCATTGGAGTAGATCCATCCTCAGCTCTCTCTGTCCTTTTCTCAGGGTGGATGGGCTTAGACCTTGGCTGCTCCGTGGCCCTGAATGACAGGGTCCTTCTCACACGCACAAAGCCAACAAAGCTCCCGTCTGCCCTTCCCACCCCTCCTGACCTAGACAATGCAGGTAAGAAAAACGTCACACATTCATCGGGCCAGCCTTTACCCCCATAGGTCAAGCCCTCTTAAGCCACTCGTTCCTCCTGTGTTAACAGCAATTAACTAGAAATGAACCAATTTACAAACAAAATGGACCGATCGTATAGGAAGCGTCCTATCCGAGTGCAAAGGGTTGGTAGTTTGGATCACACCGACCTCGTTGCCCTCACTCTCCCCAAAAAGAAAGGAATCCTCAAGCTGTGGAGGAGTGTAAATTAGTTTTCTCTTTCTTCTTCTTGGTTGCTTCCAAAAGCCAACAGAACACCTCTCACCCCATTCCTCCTGTAATGAGGAAGGCTATACAAAGCTCTCCGAGTCTGTAAAGGTTCCATGTGCTGTGTAACCCAAAAAAAGTAAAAAAACAAAAACAAACAAACAATTCTTTCATTTTGATTTCACACAAGCCATTTCATTATTTAAAAATAGTAAATCCATTATAGGTTAATATCCTATTGTAAATCTAATCAAAATGTACTAAATTAATTCTAAATAAAGATTAAAGTTAGTATGAAAATTCAATTAACTTGCATTAAAAGATTTCATTTGCATAAACTTTAATATTTGATTTTTCACTGAAATTATTGGGGGCAAAAAAAAATCTCTTTTGGATGAGCTCAGTCCATGTAGTGAATTCCTAACCCTTAGTGCCAACGATCAAGTCACATTGCTTTAAAAACGGCATCTAATTACTTTTTCAAAGCCTACATAAGAACAATTAAATATAATCAGAGAAAACTGACATTTCAAGCTTATGATATGCACATATTTAATGAGAGCCCATATTTTGAGTCACGGCACTTGCTTTGCTTTACATTTGTATGCTTGACTCGGAGTGTTTGAGATCATTTTAATTCTCACTTTTTTTTTTTTAAATTAATGTTTGCATCTTGCAAGCTATTGCAGAGCTGTTTCCCTCAGAACAGTAATGTGTTTGTTGTTTTTGTGCTGTCTTTTATTGGACATTTTTAGTCTTGTCCCCCATCCCAGAAGGTGGATCCATACGGCTAGCATCAGGAGTGTTGCCAAAACACCTATCTAGATTGACAGGTCAAACAAGTGAGGCTAGCGATGTGATGCGGTGACCGGAAAGATGTGTTGAAGGCTGAAAGAGCGGGTGATGTCTTGTCTTCAAAAGCAGAGCGAGTGTGGACTATGGGAAAGAGAGAGGAGAGGCATGGATCCTGATTTTGTAAGATCTGAAGTGTGAATGTGTTCTTGGCTCAAGTTGTAAGGCAGTTCACTGCTGTCATATTCAGACGCTAACCACTAAATAACTCCAGCTTGTTGTGGTGAGGGGACATCTCCAGAGAGGCTATTAATTTTTTACCTCCTGGTTTCCCCTGTCAGCAGGGCTGAATATAGCATATGCAACTGAAATGTTCACTTTAGAAGAGCTAAGAGGCTAATCATTCGATTTTTTAATATCACCAACGTTAGATTTCTCATGGAGTTCGATACATATTGATGAACAGTAGGTGGTTTTTCATGAAGCAGATCACTGGAGAACTGCTTTTTCTTGTCCTCCAGCAACTATGTAGAACATTTGGACCAGGAACGTTGCTTTAGAACAATAGTAAACCTCTTGAAAATAGTGATTTTGTAGATAATTGAATATTCTGGCACAGCTGAGATTAAAACTTTTCAAAACACTCTGCTGGGAATCACCTTCCAAACAACTAGGTAGCAGTTTCTTCCCTGTCATTCCGAATGTGTGCGCACAAACTGGGGATTGTTATTTTCAGGATAAAAAAAATGTGTGCAAATATTAAAAATGGAAAATAGCACACACTCATCCTCCCAGCTCCCACGGGGGCAGGGTGATAGTGGGCACACCACTCTGGTGTCAATTTATGCAGTCCATGCTTCTGTTGCCTCGATTCATTAAGATGCTTCACGCTGCTGAAATGCTGTGAGGACAGAGACAGAGTGCAACAGGGAAACATTAATTACATGTGACTTAATTCTCCCTACTCTTAAAAAAACCCCACCAAAAGTGTATATGACCGTGTTTTACATTTAGACCGAATTCTTAGAGGAATACAAAGCGATGAATAATATGCCGTAAGGTGTTTTGTGGGCTCCATAAAGACATATTTCATGAATTTGCTGCTTTGCTTTAGAACGCCAGTTCAGCTGTCCCAAAGGATTGCTCTGTGAATGGTAAGCTGTGGGGGAGAAATCAATGCAAAACTGTTTGGAAAAAAAGAGTTCATAAAAGGAGTTTCTTAGAATACAGTGGAGAATCTAATTACGACCTAATAAACACAGTGTCTCAAAGCTCACCACTGAGAGAGCAATGCAAATGGAGCTGGAATTCATACCAAACCACTCAGACCAATGAGCTCTGATCACTGAAAACAAACATCAGGAGGAATCATTAACAATATTTCAGCTCCAGATAAAAAGCCCAAGACGCTGTCTAATACAAGTATTATGGCCATTTGTCCATTTACGGTTTGTTTTGCTTTCTGATCAGATTACAGTCTTTGCTCCTCTTCTGCTTGTTTAGAGTCATTAGGATAAATATGGTAAGAGTGGTACATATATAATTATGTATTATATATATATATATACATACATACATACATACTGTACATACATACATACATACATACAGGTATATATTACAAATGCTTTGTAATTATTATATGTATATTTTAAATACAATATTTTTAAATACAAATGTGAATCAAAAAGTTTTTTTTTCTTTTTGACCTCTAAATGAAGTTGTTGTTGTTGTTTTTTTGTAAGAAATCTTCTACCATTATGTGTGCAAGCTCCTCTCATTGTTGAACTTTGGTGTGTTTTTTAAGCTTATGCACCAAAACAAAACTCCTTTAGTATTATTTTGTGTGGAGGTTTTTTTTTTTTAAATCTGTTTTTAAATATGTACATATATAGTTAGATATACAGTATAATATTTGTATGTAATTATATTACTAATTATATTATTTATCAATTCTAAATGTACACTATACTTTCAGTTTTACCTTTCAAAATCAATGTTTTTGAAAGACGTCTCTTCTGCTCACCAAGGCTGCATTTATTTGATTAAATCTGCATTAAAACAGTAATATTGTGAAATATTATTACAATTTAAAATAACTATTTCAATATATTTTGTTACTGTACCTTCAGTGTCTCATGATTCCTCAGAAATCATTTAATATGCTGATTTGGTGCTCAAGTAACATTTCCTATTATCATCAATGCTGAAATAGTGTTGCTGCCTAATATTTTTGTAGAAATTGTGACACATTTTTGTTTTAGGATTCTATATTATATTATATTAATATATTACTATACTATAGTAGTATATTACTAACTTGGATATAATTTCTTTTCTGTGCTTTTTTAAAGCTAATTCTCTAGAAGCACTTGTCCTTGGTGAATTTGGAGTGGTGTCATCATAATTGCAAATAATTGCCTAAATATTTTCCCCCTGATCTCAGAATAGTCTGTGCTTTAACTCTCTTGACCCTGTCTTCTTCATTCATTACTTTATCACAAGTAACAATGTTTTGCAATGTTTGGTATCATCCTTCTTCTGTTGCATGATAAATTCCTCCTCTGGGATTTCAAGCTAATACTCTCAAGCACAATCCAGCCCCCAGCCCGCTCTGCTCTATCAACAGCCACTTGTTCAAATAATTAGAGAGCAATATCTCACTTTACCTCCTCCTTTTTTTTCAAAACTTCTTCCCCGAGCCTGTTGCTCAGTGTCAGCCTAAAGTCCAAACCTCGTGCTGCCCCAGGTGTGCCCTTTCAGTGTTTCTTCCATCAGTGTTTATGCTAAAAGTGCATGTTGAGGACAGGATGGTTAACAACACTGCGTCTGGCCTCTCTGTGATGTTTAAACCCAAAAGGTCTGCCGCCAACCGTTAGAGCTCAAAATCTGACCATCATCCTAATTATAACCTCGAACTACAATGAATTTCCCTATTTCTGTGCAAAAAGAAAGAAAGAAAGAAAGAAAGAAAGAAGACTATTAAGGTATCATCCAGCTGGGGTTTTTCACCTACTCTGTGTTCTTGCTGGACTTTGTCACCCTCACACTCTTCACCTCTCCAATCAGCCAATCCAGAAGGTCCTCATTCTTCATTGCCTTGTATATAACATCTGGCTTCAAAGGCTAAAGTTGATCCATCCATTGCACCGAGGTCCAATCTATGTTTAGATGTGAAACTGGGCAAAATAACTTTGAATGCAAAAAAACATGTTTGTCTTTTTGGCGTTGTGTAGAAAAGTAAATGAGTCAATCAAAGCTCATCCAGGACAAAATAGTAACAATAACAGCTTTAGATTGGATAAACATTTTGGTGGAAGATCTATTTGTGTTCACCATAACAGTCCAATAAGTTAATATGTGACCTTGGACCACAAAACCAGTCTTAAGTGTCAATTTTTCAAAATTGAGATTTATACATCATCTGAAAGGTGAATAAATAAGCTTTCCATTAATGTATATATTGTTAGGATAGGACAATATTTGGTCGATATACAACTATTTGCATATCTGGAATCTGAGGGTGCAAAAAAAATAAAAATCAAAATATTGAGAAAATTGCCTTTAAAATTATCCAGATGAAGTCCTTAGCAATGCATATTACTAATCAAAAATTAAGTTTTGATATATTTACGGTAGTAAATTTACAAAATATCTTCATGGAACATGATCTTATTCTTTACTTAATATCCTAATGATTTTTGGCATAAAAGAAAAATCGGTAATTTTGACCCATACAGTGTATTTTTGGCTATTGCTACAAATATACCCCAGCGACTTAAGACTGGTTTTGTGGTCCAGGGTCACATATAATGATTTATTTAGCCTTTTATTCATTCATTTTATTATTATTTTTTATTTATATGCACCACTAATTTCTTAACAATCAAGTAATAAAGTAAACATGATGTCATTATTAATGAGAAAGGAAATTCACCTTTTAGAATGACTTGAGACATTTTAAATAATATAACAAGAACAACAACCATAATAATAATAATACTGACATTTAACCAGAGCAACTTGAATTGTAGAATCATAAATTACCTGTTACATGGCTACAGCCATTTTTATACATCTAGAATGATTCAAACACTTTTATACTTTTTAAACTTTATCTCTCCACACCATATCTGCATGATAATGTTATGTATGCTTGACTGCTCACAAGCAACTCCCCCAGGAAAAAAATATCAACCACAAACAATTCTTAAGCACTGGCCCCGGTGAGTGAGTCCTAAAACTGCTCGAATATCGCCCTTTCCGACCACCTTATCTGTCGCAATAGAGTAAGATGAATTTGGACATCTACCTAAAAGCACATCTGTGAGCCTGGAGAGTTTGTGTGCATTTTTGTTTGTGTGTGTGTGTGTGTGTGTGTGTGTGGAGTATCACTGAAGAAATGCATTGCCTCAATAATCATGCACAATATTTATTAAACTAATCAGAATTAGTGCATGAACTACATAGTATGATTATGTAAATAATTAAAAGAATATTAACACTACATTCAGCAGTTCCATAACATTGTTTAGTTGCATAACAAAGAAACGTGTACTTTCAAGATGAGTTCCACAAAGGTTAAAACAGATAAATATTATTATTCTTACATTGAAATGTTTGTAGAAGAGCAATAAAGAAAGGTCTGCAATGCACTTTAGTATAAACTGTGTTGATACAATTAATACTGACTAATAATAAACCTTAAGGGGATATTTCGTCCAAATAAAATCATTTACTCACCCTCATGTCATTACAAACCTCTATGCCTTTCTTTCTTCTGTGGAAGACAAAAGAAGATATTTTGAAGAATGTTGTTAACCAAAACGTTTTGGTTACCATTGACGTCCATTGTATGGACATAAATACATACATATATCATTTTCTAAAGAAGGAAAAATGTCATGCTGATTTGGAATGACATGAGGGTGTACTAAATTATATTGTAATTCATTTATTATATAATTAAATTTTGTATATATTTGTATTTATATTATTTTGTAAGTTTTAGAACTTCTGTGTTGTTGTTGACACATACAGTATACATGTACAGTATGTGATAGGAAGTGAATTTACACTTCATTTGTACACTTTATCTCTATATGCAAGATAAACATTGTGAATAATTTGCGAACGTGTCCCAAAATGTTTGTCTGTCATGAACCATTAATATGAATAAAATTTGTTTTTAAATAAATTTTTGCTCCAGTTCTTTGATATTTATTATGGATAAAGAAAATGGTTAAACAGAGATAACCTCACATTTTTATTTATAGCAAGTATATACAACAAATACAAAGCTCACTCATATAAATCACCCACTGTTAACCCCTGGCAAATTACAATACATGCTGTTATGATTCATCAAGATATTTATATTAACCATATTTATATAAATGCAACATTCTTAAATGATAGTGTCTGAGACATCGCAATTCTTTATGTACTGCAACATTGCATGAAAAGATAAAGCTGTTATTCACAACGCTAACAACCTTTATCTTATAAGTAAAAAGCAAGAACCTCATAATCCTTCATTTTTATGTGAGTTCTTGGATGTTGGACAACTTTTCGAGTACTGCGTCTGCAGACAAGGCACGTTATTTTTAGGTTGCCTATTATATCAGTTGTTTTCCAGATTTCCCGTGATTAGAGGCTGACTCAACTGATTTAAGACAAATGCTTTGAAACGAAAGCTCAAAACATTAATTTTGTCCTCTGGTGGGATGCACAGTTTTTTTAATTACAGGCTATTGTTGCTTGTTTGGTCTGTTCATGTTCTTACAGTTGGTAATAGTAGGCTAAGTGTGGCTGTCTATGGTGTCTTCAGTTTTCATAAATATTCTCCTCGGTATAGACACTCGTGCTAAAAGTTTTGCCCTCACGATGTCAGTTACACCTCTGAGATGTCAGGTATATATTAATCTGTCACATAGGGCTTTGCAGGTCACTTAATTACTCTCTAATCAGATGTATTTCAGTGGCTGAATGACAGATGTACACTATTCTTACTGATGTTATTCCATTAGTGGTCTTTGTGACATACTGGTCCCTCCTTCCATTACATGCAGCATATGATTGTCATCGCATGATAACCGCACAGGTGCTTTGTTACTGCGGTGCCGGTGCTTCTTGTGTGTTTGAAGCAAGAGTAATGATCAGCTAGGGCTTTGCAATAATTGCAGACAACACAGCATCAGTTCACATATACATAAAATACATTCTATTAAAACAAAGCTTTTGATAATGTTCCACTTGCCACATGTCTTCTATCCACCCCGACCCAAACTCTGTGAACCCCCTCCCCCTCGTGACCTCACAAAAACTCCAAACGCATTTGATTCATTATTTGTCTCTGCTACTCGCAGATTAGCTGTCTGAAAACAGACACACATTGCGCGGGCCTCATGTATTCCAGCACATCTGTTTTTAATAAAGACTTCTCCTGTGGTCTCGAAAGACTCCCTGGTTGAATCCAAGCCTAATTTTCAGTATGACACCCTGAGGTATCGCTTACCGGGCTTTAGCGGTGGAGCAGCGGCTCTTTGTGGCCAGCAGGTCGATATATGAGAGTGTTCCTGCTGGAGCTGGGCACAGGTGAGAGCAGTAGATTAAGATAATGAGAAGAGTGAGGCTAGTCTTTCTGTCCCCTGAACACATTCAGCATCTGAGAAGGTGGTATGTGTAGTTTAGCTGTTCTGTGTTAGAAAGATGTACCATTGAGGGAGACCATTGAGTACATTTGCAGATTAAAAGACAGGACAGATTTATTGGTAAACCATGCATGTGTCTCCAGACCCAAGGACGTAGCTAACCACAGGTAAAAGTTCAAGAAAAACTCATGTTGATTGACCACAACATGAATTTGGGGGGAATGTGTTGGTGTTCCCCTCAAAGTCTGTGGAGGAAGGAAAAATGAATATTAAATCGAGTTTAATACATGATCCGAAGACATTGGTCTATAATCATTAAAAAATATCTCATAATCGTCACAACCCTTATGAAAATTAACCATGGTTTTATTAAAGTAAAATTGTAGTAACCATGTTTTTTTTTTTTGGTGTATTGACTAATATTATATAACCACAGTTTTACTACAAATACCATGGTTAAACTATGGTTAGTGTTGCAAAACCATGGTTAATTTGTGGTTACCGTGGTTTAACCATGTTTGTTTGGTTTTATTTGTAGTAAAACCATGGTTAGTTTTCGTAAGGGAAATATGCATAGTATTTCAAAATGAATTTCTGTTCTTCTTTTTATGTTCCAGGCAATATAGAAAAGGAATAAACCCGTTTTATGTGTACACCTGACTAGGAAAAACGCCTAAAACAAATTCCACAGCTCATAATGTGGCAACCAGGTTCGACTCTTGTCACTGTACGTCTCGCCAACTGAAATAGCAGTGGTGTAAGGCTATTTCTATTTCAGCCGACCACGACAAAATCCAGTTCAGTGGAGAGCAGCTCTCTCTCGTTTTCCGTGAGTCGACAATCATTGGAAGCGCGCACAACTTCGTAAGTGAGGGGCTGCCAGCTGCCGCGACGGGTAAGAGCAGGTTGCCATGGCAGCCGCGTTCGGAGGAGAGCTGTAGATTGGCAGGAAAAAGCGTGTCAACAATTGCCCTGTTGCAGCGCGGGAGAGGAGCCGCTTAGTAGCCCTGCACTCCTGACGGCCCCGTGCTCGCGAATCAGCCACCCCATGCTGTTTAATAATATCCATTTGCAGAACGTGATTGATCCTGGACTGTGTGGTAAAGATCAGCAGTCAGAGACTTTCCATTTTCTTTCCTCAAAACTCTCCAAACAAACATAACTGCCGCAATTAGTAAACAAAGGTCTGTCTCCGCGCTACGAACGCTTAAACGCGCGGGCAATTATAACCGATTTTTAAACCGTGTGTGTCTTCGCCACGTAGGCCTACAGTGACAAACTGAAGACTGCGCAAAAAATCACACTTGTGTTTGACATATTAGGGTAAAAGAAACGGTTTATTTTGTCGACTTCTGATCGAAATGACCAAGCCATTGTCAATTTAGAAAGGGCTTCTAAACTAGTGTAGGCCCTACACTCTCTGCTTTCCAATTCACAAGGTCCCTGTGCAGTGTTCACTACCTTACACACTGCATCTGTAATAGAACAAAATGTTGGAATGCCTTCGCAGCATCATCGAACACTTGATTAATATCATTGATCATAGAATGTAAATTCTAATACATGACTGTTGTAATGTTGTATTTGAAAACTTGGGTTTATTTATTTATAAATGTTTCATAGGCTACATATGTTGATATTTGATATTTTTGACGTATAAGGATTTTCGACAAGCAAACTTGAGATTTTTCAAATATAAAAAAAATAATATCTATTGCAATTGCTCAAACATTAAGAATGTTGTGTGCACATAAATTCATATTAAAACGTTTAAATGAGCCTAAGTGATGTTAGTGTTTTTTTCATCTAGGTGAACTGGCCATAGCTTTAAAAAATGTCAGGTGGTACGACCGTGATTTATCTTCAAATTAATTCATAGTTTTTGTAAATAATTATCTCATATTTTTGTTCTAAAAATGATAGAATTCAAATAAATATAAATAATTATTTTAAAAAAAACTCAAAAAAATCTGTTTGTTTCTAAACACTTTAATTATTGAGAACTTTTTTTTTTTTAATGGTATGCATGTTAAGGAAATTAATTTTAAGATAAATCACGGTCGCACCACCTGACATTTTTTATTCATCTAGATGAAAAAACACTAAAATCACTTAATTTAAAATTGTAATATGAATTTATGTGCACACAACATTCTTAATGTTTGAACAATTGCGATAGATATTATTATTTTTGTATTTGTCGAAAATCCTTATCAAGTGCTGCACAAACAGACAGTAGCACACACGTTGAAATAAATTTGAAATAGCAAAGAGATTATGACGCAACAATTTTTTTGACGCTAGTTGAACATGAATTTGTTAATGTTATCAAGGTAATATTTTATAAATAAACAAATAAGTAACGACAAACAAACAAACAATTAATAAATAAACAAGTAGGTAGGACGTGTGTTTTGGTGTGTACCCTTAAGTGTAGCTACTAGGCTACTCACTTAAAGTGATATGCCCATTTAAGTGAGTAGGGCATGATGCTCATTTTCGACTGGAATTTGCCCAATGACATAGGCTACTGCACTCGCGCCCAGCGCATAGAAACTACACCAAAGGTGAATTCAGGTGAATCAAATGCCAGTTCACTTCGCAAGGCACTATGGGCGATTGGGACGTGCCCAGAGTGGGCTGTATTTTCACAATAGTTTTTCGCTCACATTGTCCTTTTTTATGAACGTTCTGTTTTATCACGAGGTAAAATAGCAATCTTCTTTCCTTTCTTCTTTCTGTCTTTATTTTGCTGTATTTGTTCTGTGAGGTCGATGAAACCAAACCTGTCGGTTAATGTGGGCATATTCAGCGACTCGATACACAATTGCTTTGAAAATTGTAAAAAATATTTTTCATAAAATGCTGGCGACAAAACAGCCCGAATGTCCTCGGTACCCTGCAATCATTCCGGATTTTTACACCTTATAAACAAAGACGGGGGGACTTTTCCTTTGTGTGCAGACAAGTGCGACTTATTTGCCATACACCTCGTCTCTTCCTGAACACTCTCGGTTGAAACTGTGAATTTGCTGCCATCGGTCTAATCACGGTGGCATTGATTTTTTGAGCTCTGGAGCCATATCTGCCCTAATAGCCGTACAAGTCCAATTGACTGTCGGAGGATGACAGACTGTTGGTGTTGTTTATTTAAAAGCAAGGCAAAAGAATATGAATCATAATTGCTATAAACAACAGCAGCATGGCCACGGATCAGCACGCAGAACTGTTCGGGTGAGTAATTAAGGCTAATAAGATGCGTAGCATGGATATAACACATGTATAAAATGGACACCTGTTTTAAGACACAAAAATATTCGATACATATAGGTGATGAGAGTGTAGGCAGTGTGATCATCGATGGCGCTTTGTGATTTGCAGAATTGATCCGGGCCGCAGCCTGAGAGGGGCGCAGCGGGGCTGCCGTTTGTTTAGTAAACTCCCATGAATCCAACTAGATAATTGCTCTGTGAAATTGATGGCAAGGGCAGCTTGGGTTCCGTGTTCCGGCCACCTAGAGGGACGAATGAACGTCTACATCTCTTTATTTTCTCAAATTATCAGAAAGCATCGCAGCATGAGTACGAGGAGAGAGGTATTTGTATTTGTTGCATGAGGGAAGAGGACCGCGCGCAGGCCGTTGTGTGACTGTGGGGCTCGAGCTCTGCTCCTCCGTGAAGAGTCTCTGTGACGAACTTTGTGATGATGACTACAACTGTTTATTGACTGAAAAAACAACACATACGGCATAGCTGCTCCCTTCCGATACCTCCATCCATGATTGTGTCCTCACTCATTCAGAGAATCACCCCAGAGCGTTTGTTACACTGTTGATTTATTTTAATTACTCGTGCACGAACTAAAGTGCGATCCCTTTTGAAAGGATCTTTAATAACTTTTCTAGTAGCCTTCTCGTTTTGTGTGTGTGTGTGTGTGTGATGATAGATAGATAGATAGATAGATAGATGTGTGTCTGAACACAATGTAGATTATACAAATAAATGTTACAAATAATAATGATAATAAAAACATTAGTATTCATATTATTATTATTAAGTCAAGAAATGAAATTTGGCATTCTATTGTTATTATCTGTAGACATTTGTATTAATATTTATAAGGCCATTCAATGCATCAGAAATGAGGATTTATATTGGGATGGATCATATACTGTGGTGAGAAAATACATTTAGAAATAATAATAATAATGTACATGTAAAATATGTAATATATATAATGTATTTTGATGTTCACGTTTGTACATTATAATTATATTTTAAAATTACCTATTATTATATATGTAATTAATTTCTGTATTACATCTATAATTATATTATCTATAAACCTAACCATACAACCAACCCTGTCCCACCATAATCTTAGCCATATCCCTCCTCAATGGTAGCAAAAGGGGTTTGCAATACAACATAAACACAGTAACACTGTACCTTAACATTTTATATATAAATAAATTGTAGTTATTTACAATAATATACAATTGGACCAAATGTATTTACTATATATATATATATGTATATATGTATATATTTACATGCTGAGGCATAACTTTTTTCACACTTTTACATTATGATGTTTTCTCACCTAAGAATGCAACACAAACCCTCATTATCTCCTCCATGATGTATTAGTAGTCTTTCAGTGAGACATGTGTTGTTTACTTTCAAAACTGTAGACAATAAAAGACACCCTCAAGATGATATCTCTGGAGACCTGTAATGTCTACAGTGAGTGAAGCCTTTGTGTGTTGAAAGTGTGCAATCTTAAACCTCTCATATCACATGGGGGAAATGCGCCATGGCTTGATAAACATTTAAAAATAAATAAATGCATGAGATCTCTCAATTAAAATAGCTGCTGTGACACTGATCCATTGCATTCCTTGTGTGTGTATGTGTCTAAGGAGACCTTTGTTTTAGGTTTCCTTATGTTTACAAGCTGCCAAACACAAACACACACAAATCTGATATTATTTAGGCATCAGTCTCATTTCTGTCAGCAAAATGGCCAAATGTTGGGAAACATTTCAGGAAATACAGAAATCTAGAAGCTTCAGTGGTCATGCAAAGGCTTCTCTCCCCAAAGGAAACAATGACAACAGATATGTTTTTATCTCCCAAAGTAGCAATTTACTGGGTCACAGTAGATCAGCATGTTTCCTCCTTTACAGCAAAAACATTAGCAACAGGGGAATACTGTCTTGACAACAAACAAAATGTCACAAAACATTGCTTGTAAAATATAGCAAATATACAGTTCTTCATATGCAAAGCAAATTGTTGTACAATGCCAAGGTTTCTTTTTTTCTATTTAATTTAAATAATAAGATTGTCTAAAGGGAGAAAATTGAAACTCCTTCTATAAAGGGATGCAAAATAACAGTCTAGGTTTTGTACAATGCTTCTGTTTTCTTTTTCTTTCTTTTTTGTACTGACAGCAATTTAATCAAACTGTGACTTCATGCCCTACTATTTGCAAATTGTATAGCACCTCTAAAACATAAAGGCAAAACATTTCACAAACAAGTTACATGGACCTTGATTACAACTGTAAACATTCTCAGCATGGGTGAGTAACGCATCACAGGGTGGATTCAGGCTACTGCAGCACACACTGCCAGACATCTAGGAGGAAGACAATGACAAATTTAAGACTGTTATTTCTCTTTTCAATTTATGCACATCCCTCTATCCCCCCTCCCCCTGCCTCTTTGGCACTAAAAGAAATGGTGACACAGTAACACTAACAGATGCCAGATCATTCATCATAAGGCAAGATAAGAGTAATATAGCTAAATTTACCTTATAATAAAAAAAGAAAAGAAAAGAAAAACATACGCTACTAAAATGATACTGAGAGCATATTGACAATAGCAAATGTAGGAACAGGGTGAGCACAGCAAAACAACTTCAACATCTGTACATTTTAAAATGAAGATAATAAAGTATAGACAAATTGAAACAGAATTTAAATTAAATTGGGCATTAAGTACACAAAATATTTTGATCAGAAATTAATAGGACAATATATAGGACATCCAAGTTATATTCTCAATAGCAGATATAATGCAAGTTGATATAGAATCATAGAGACATAAAAAAAAAACATTCAGTCATATGATCGCTGGATTGATGGATAAATCAAATAAATTATATACTTTTTTAATTATTCAAGAAGTTTACGACTTTAATTCTATTTTGCCATTCTTCTTTAACTAAAATAAATAAAAGGGCATTTAATCACTTGCTTTTCTTTTTATTATTTTGTTGTAAAATTTGTTTTCTGTCGGTAAACAACAAATAACCTTTTCAAAGGTCTGCTTTGTATTATAAAATAACTCTCAGTAAACCGTAAGCTAGTAATAATATTTATTTGCCAAATAATACAGTGTTTTTCTGCACTGCTGAATTATGATCATATAATTTAGAATTTTACTGATGATAATGACTCCTGATGATGTGCAATAATTTTCTGCCAAGGATACCAAAAATATTTAACCTGATGCTAATTCAAATAAAGCTATATCCTTCACTATTTCTGACACAATACACACTTTAAATATATCTCCTTAACCAGTATATAATATTAATACATTTCACTGAATGAGCGTGTGCATGTTTTCATAGCTTAAAGATAATGGCTGGTTATATACTGTAAAAATTTCATTTTTAATCAGTACTATGATTTACTTTCTAATACTGAATTCCACATTTGTGTCCAGTGTCGATGACCATATGCCACTCTCGACATCTTCATAATAGTCACGTCCAAATAATACGTGTGACTTAATCTCTCTGTCTTCTTTCTTACAGGTCTTCTTATGCAAAGCAAATTGTTGTACAATGCCAAGGTTTTCTTTTCTATTTAATTTAAATAATAAGATTGTCTAAAGGGAGAAAATTGAAACTCCTTCTATAAAGGGATGCAAAATAACAGTCTAGGTTTTGTACAATGCTTCTGTTTTCTTTTTCTTTCTTTTTTGTACTGACAGCAATTTAATCAAACTGTGACTTCATGCCCTACTATTTGCAAATTGTATAGCACCTCTAAAACATAAAGGCAAAACATTTCACAAACAAGTTACATGGACCTTGATTACAACTGTAAACATTCTCAGCATGGGTGAGTAACGCATCACAGGGTGGATTCAGGCTACTGCAGCACACACTGCCAGACATCTAGGAGGAAGACAATGACAAATTTAAGACTGTTATTTCTCTTTTCAATTTATGCACATCCCTCTATCCCCCCTCCCCCTGCCTCTTTGGCACTAAAAGAAATGGTGACACAGTAACACTAACAGATGCCAGATCATTCATCATAAGGCAAGATAAGAGTAATATAGCTAAATTTACCTTATAATAAA
Source organism: Sinocyclocheilus rhinocerous (assembly GCF_001515625.1). Classification (NCBI taxonomy): domain Eukaryota; kingdom Metazoa; phylum Chordata; class Actinopteri; order Cypriniformes; family Cyprinidae; genus Sinocyclocheilus; species Sinocyclocheilus rhinocerous. Next base: position 1,706,249 of record NW_015656153.1, on the reverse strand, counting down.
AAAAGAAAAGAAAAGAAAAACATACGCTACTAAAATGATACTGAGAGCATATTGACAATAGCAAATGTAGGAACAGGGTGAGCACAGCAAAACAACTTCAACATCTGTACATTTTAAAATGAAGATAATAAAGTATAGACAAATTGAAACAGAATTTAAATTAAATTGGGCATTAAGTACACAAAATATTTTGATCAGAAATTAATAGGACAATATATAGGACATCCAAGTTATATTCTCAATAGCAGATATAATGCAAGTTGATATAGAATCATAGAGACATAAAAAAAAAACATTCAGTCATATGATCGCTGGATTGATGGATAAATCAAATAAATTATATACTTTTTTAATTATTCAAGAAGTTTACGACTTTAATTCTATTTTGCCATTCTTCTTTAACTAAAATAAATAAAAGGGCATTTAATCACTTGCTTTTCTTTTTATTATTTTGTTGTAAAATTTGTTTTCTGTCGGTAAACAACAAATAACCTTTTCAAAGGTCTGCTTTGTATTATAAAATAACTCTCAGTAAACCGTAAGCTAGTAATAATATTTATTTGCCAAATAATACAGTGTTTTTCTGCACTGCTGAATTATGATCATATAATTTAGAATTTTACTGATGATAATGACTCCTGATGATGTGCAATAATTTTCTGCCAAGGATACCAAAAATATTTAACCTGATGCTAATTCAAATAAAGCTATATCCTTCACTATTTCTGACACAATACACACTTTAAATATATCTCCTTAACCAGTATATAATATTAATACATTTCACTGAATGAGCGTGTGCATGTTTTCATAGCTTAAAGATAATGGCTGGTTATATACTGTAAAAATTTCATTTTTAATCAGTACTATGATTTACTTTCTAATACTGAATTCCACATTTGTGTCCAGTGTCGATGACCATATGCCACTCTCGACATCTTCATAATAGTCACGTCCAAATAATACGTGTGACTTAATCTCTCTGTCTTCTTTCTTTTTTTGTCTCCCTCCCTTCCTCTGGTCCTCCTTGAAGTGCAGTCACTCTGACGAGGATGAATAGTGAAAACTATTCAGCGAGTCACGGGCTTGTGCACAGAGCATCAGAGGGACAGAGTTGAGGTCAATAGGAGGCACCTTAAACACCCTTATTTCCTCCCAGCCTCTAAATCTCAAACTCATGCGCTCTCATTTGGACAACCTAATTTATATAAAACTTCAAACTGAATATGTCGCGATTCAGTTTACTTGTACACTGAGTAAAGTTAAACTTTGAAAAAAAAAGCACACATTCTTATTTACTCAGTGTTTCAGAGCCTCACAGCACTTAATACTGCCTTTATTGTTTCTTCAAAAGAATATCTCTTGCACCTCAAAGCAAACAGCCAGATTTTCTCACAATATCAATACTCCCATTTCCCCCTTATACCTTTATTTAACCTGGGAAAACTCTTAGAGAACAGTTTCTCTTTTGCGGCGGTGCCCTGGATGGAGGAGGGGTTAAGGGGACCAGAGTAACATGATGCAGCACTCAACTTGAGGTTAAGTGCTTTGCTCAGGTGCACAACGGCAGTACTATACACTAGGACCCTTCTGTTTCCCATTCATTCTCTTTGGTGCCCCACTGGGGAATCAAACCCACAGATCCCCAGTTTGTAGTTGGTAGCCCTGTGTGCTCAGCTAGCTACCCTATATAGACACACATGCTCCCTCAGATCTCTGCATCTTTCCTCCCAATCCGTCCTGCGGAATTCCCCCTTGATCTCAGTCAACAATGCCTCACAAATTAGAGCGCCATTGGTTTGCAATCTCATCTCAAGTCCTTGTGCCCAAATCCTTTGGGCCTGTCTCTGTAACATCCTCAAACAATCGGACATCTTAACACATCTTTCTGTATACAATCTCCTGCAGGCTGGCAATAGAGAAGTTTGCCTTGTTTGTTGAGCACCCAAAGTCTTCTTTTTTTATCAGTATAAAAAATGTCCCCTCCTCAGAAAGCGATGCACTGATGAGACACTCGATGGGCACAGATGACCCACATCTATCTGCTATCTTTGGAACGATGCCACAGCCACCATTTAGAGTATTGTCCATTAATTGTATTTCACAGGTGTAGGATGATCATCAAGAGCAGTGTTACAGCCACCACATTTTGCATAGTATTCAATCAGGATCTCATATGCCACCATTTACTTAAGATAAACGACAGCAAGTGCAAAAACATAGCGGGCTAGTTTGCTAGCTTTGTGTTTACATGTTTGTTTAATGGTAAAATGTAATGTTTTTAACATGAAATCGATAAGGAAATGAAAAATAATAAACAAAGAGAGCATCTGCGTAACTTTTGTAATTTCACGAATAATAAGTAAACTCGTTATGATTTTACATTAAACACAACCAGAAAGGACGATATATATCTTTATGTTTATTAGTCACGCTGTAATTCGTGTGACGCAGATGTACATTTTTCTTCACCATCACGTAAGATGTCAAAGCAAGCGTCGCGTGCCACTAGGGTCTGGCACCTGTTCGTTCCGAATTATATTTGCGAATAAGCTGCCTGTGCGTGTGTTCAAATGAAATCTGATGAAAAATTCTCGCTCGTGCACATGTTGTAAAATATGATGGCTCTAACAAATCCGCATGTATTTGCATCCGAAATTAACAAAGGAATTAAATTAGCCGAGGCATCGTTTTCCTCTCTGGTTAAGTTGGCTGTCTGTCAGCAACGCCGTGTTCAAGGCAGGCATACTGATAAAAGGGGTGGGCGCAGGGCTGTATGAATGAATCTGTACGACACCATTGCAGACGAATAGTTGTACAAGATCAGAAAGTAATCTTGATATGTTTAACAAGCAGCCCAAAGCGAAGCCTGATAAATAATAAAGGAGCTTTTAGTGGATCCAATTTATGAAACATTAACTCTAGGGGCATAATGGAGTAATTAGTTTTATCTCACGTTGGATGTTATTGGACACTGCGCCGCTGAATGAAAACTTTTATTTTCAGGCCTAACTGTAAAGACAACGGGGAGCAATTTTCTGCACCGGGAGAGAAGGGTGGTCTCTAATGCTGCTGGTGAGATCTGGATGTTCAGGTACAACACCGTGTTTATGTAGTACTCCCAAAAGTGTATCAAAGTTCGGATCCATGGAAATAAAAGAAATGTCAAACAAAACAAGCATTAGACTGCATAAAATAAAGTATGGACAAGGGAAACAGGTGAGGCTTTGTTTAGGTGGCTGAGGTAGATCAATATCTCGGCTTGCAGGCCAGGAATCTTGCCCGTTTTCCTCTAGCACTCTGCAGATCAGCTTACGGCTTGTAGACAGACTGTCGCCTATACCTCACTGACAGACAACCTGCCTCACCCCAAAAGACGGAATAGGGAAAATATCTTCATTCTCTCCTGAAGGAACCGGTCGAATTAGTTCGTCCAAATAATTCAAAAACAACGTATAGGAATACATCGACTGAAATAGTCAACGTTGTCTGTAAACAGTGAGGCAAGACACGGCTTTGTGGCTTTATCAACCTACGCGTGTTTATGATGGGACCGTCTTAAAGACCAGGCCCATCCTCCTCTGGGCCTCCCCCGCCTCCACTGAATAACCAACATAACATCCTCAGTAGTGTTTGTCTTAAACAGTCTAAACGTTGGTTTTAAAAATACTAAACATTTTTGTGATACGTATAGGCCCTAGATATAGATTTTGCGTTCAGGTTTAGTCTTTCAAGACACTATGGCGTGTTGTCCACCAGCAAGGGCGGAAGTCTAAAGAATCAATAGAAGCATCTGTGCTCGATTGGCCAAACTGACAGCACAGCGAACAAATCTTCTTTCTTTCTTTCTTTCTAATATTTTCATTGCTTTTGTCAGACCCAATTTTAGCTTATTTGATTTGATTTTGAAGATGAATTGAAGATCCTCAAGGCGATCTACCATTGCATTAATATTATTAGGCTATTATCATTATCATTATAATAATAATAATATTATTATTATTATTGTTGTTGTTGTTGTTGCTTTGTTATTTATTTTTTGTTGTTTTGCTTTGTTTTTTATTATTGTCCAACAGTGTATCGCCATTAGCTTTTTCTATTTTCACTATATTCGTTTTGTTGTTACTCTGTGTTTTCCACAATTCCATTAGGTTTTAGAATTATTAAACAGAAACTGGCACTATATGATTCAGTAGACCAATTTGTTACAATGGCTTCATTAAACCCCATGGGTCTATGTGTTTACACAATCAGGATCGCTTGTGAAATCTCTGAATTATAATAAAATAAAATAATATATAATTTTACCTACAAAAAATGTTTGACTATGAAGGTTAGTGTGGCATTAAAATAAACAGCATTTACCCAACAACATAACGCTGTGACACACATATAGCCTATAGGACTATATGTTCACAGAAAAAAAACCAGCATAGACCTTTGAGAATAATGTCTAATTTAACAAAATGCTCACACCGATGTGACATCACAAATAAGAGCTTGTTGCATTAATCCATCAGTCGTTTCAGAGGCGCGAGTGGGAATTCATTACAATCAGCAGTCCTTTTTGTAAGCCTGTTGGTTCCGTTTCGGACACCCAACCCGCACTGGGAGTTTGCAATTTGATAGCACGAAGGCTGTGATTCCACGCATTGTCTTGAGGCTGCTTTTGATAGATAGTGCTTTACAACTGAAGGAGTGATGGCAGGTAACAAGAAGAATTTTGGCACCTGTTGGTAACGTTTAAACCTAAAGAAAACTTTTGTTTAGGCTACTTAATAAATAATAAAACTGACAAAACCATAATGGCAAAATAACATTGGTCTAATATTTAAAGTAATAATAATAATAATAATAATTGATTTAATATATATAGTTGTTGTTCATTAGCCTGAATGAATGTTATTACATCATGTATCCCAGGTGGTGTTTCCTTCTTGAGACTAAATACACCAGACTAAACATATTGCTTTAGCGCATGTCTTTTATGTGTCACACAACTCTCCAAAAATGGCTTTGAGGTCTGTTATAAGAAAGAACAAACTATATTAAAGCTCAGACTATTAAAATTAATAGTAAAATAATTCGGTTGAGATAGACAGACAGACAGACAGACAGAGACATATCCCCCGAGGGAAAATGTAGGCGCAAAACAGCAGCAACGTCAAAACTGCATAATATACGAAACATTTAACAGTAGCTATATGCCTTTGGCGTTTTAAAATTTTTGCAATACCAGAAAATCTGTGAGAAAATAAAAATAAACAAATGAAAAAAATAAATACATAAATATTGTATCTTAACAGACAAGAAATGATTAGTCACCAAAAGCTGTCTACACCGCTATAGTTACAGACAATGCGGTGAAATGACCGCGCATACTCCAATTGAAAGCTTTTATTTCCCCCGTTTTACAGTAATATTTTGACATTGTGAATTCACAATATTTCTGATCAGCTGAGACAGCAATAGAATATTGAGCGAGAAAATATTGACAAAATTATTAATTTATAATCTTTTATTGAGAAATGCTTTCATGTTCACTAGCACGCTAGTGATAGACAGAGAGACAAGAGTGGGGAGAAAGAGGTAGAAATAACAGAGAACTGGGGTGAACGCATAGGCCAAGGGACACAGAGCGTAACTTTAGAAATAAAACTTTATTTAAACATTAAATAATTAAAATGAATCATTTCAGAACTTGACTTTTATATTTTTACTTAGACTAAATATGATGCACCTTACTTATTTTTGGCTGCTTATTCCATTGGGGTTAACGTCCAAACGACCCGGAACACAAATAGTCTCTCAGTGGAGACTTGACCCTCCATTGTGGTTAAAAACCGTAGTAAAGCAAGACTACAATTTAGAGCAAAAACATACAAGGATTTAAATGAGTGATACTGCTCTTCTGATTGTAACCCTTCTCATAGTCACACCTTAGCCTACTTAGCGTATTTGCAAGAGTGTAGCATTTTTTTCACCACAAGACACAAAAAGCCCCAGTCTGATAATATTATAACAGATAAAATTGGATAATTAGCTTGAATGTTGTATTTTAACTAATAATAATTCGATAGAGAATTTTGTCAAAAGAAGTATAAAAATATGTAGGCTATTTTAATTTGCGATATTGTCTCTGCTTGATATGAAAAGCTTCTTTATTATCTGCTTGTCAAAACACTAGGATCATTTTAAAGTATCTGGAATAACTAGAATTCCGTATATAAAATTCCAGAGAGACCATGAATTCGAAGAAATACATTTGCTTTAAACAATATAATTTCATCATGATACAAGTTGTTTGTTTAACTCGACAGCTCACTTCACTAAGTCAGGAGCTTTACACACACTCATTAAAACGATTATTCACGATCTGTCGAATGTTTTCTTTCACAAAGCAAATATTTTACTACAATATAGACCGGGATATACCACAAACCCTCTTCCAAAATAGCATGTTGACTCAAAGACAAAGAAGGTTAACCTACTTGGTCTAATAGCGAAGTAAATCTAGTTTTATATTGCTAAAGGAAAAGTGTCCTTTTTGTGTGTGAAAAAGAAATCATGGAGCTGTATGACACGATAACCTACATTTGTACTCACTGTTCTGACAATAGTGAGATTTTTATTTATTTATTTATGCACATTATGATTTTATTATGATTAATATTTTGTTAAAATGGATTGGTTTTAATGTTACTGATTTATCGATTTAATAATAATATTATTAATAATAATAATGGTTAAGCATTCCACAGCTTATTTGTGTTTTGTGCATATAATTGTTAAAATATTAGAAGGCTGTTTAGTTGGGGCAAATTTCTGTATTATCTCTTGTGGGGTTTTTTCACAGCTTGTAAATGATATTACAGTTCGTCTTGCCACAGGGAAAACTAAGTTTACGAGAGGCCATGTATTTTGCAAAGATATGAAGTTAATGTCACTACAGTTCTGCGTCATTCTAGCGCCCTCACTCTGCCTGGCTCGTTTGGTTCATATTACTTGAAGAGAGGAAACGTCCTTTGCATTTTACAAGTATTTGAATGCTTCAGAGTTGGATCAGCTTCGTTAAAGCTTCGTTTTACCACACCATTATCTGTGAATTGGCGAAAGGGAATAAGCATTAAAGCTGAGTTATATGACATATTCTAATCTGGCCTCTTCATAGGGTTGTATAGTGAACTAATACCAAGCAGCAAAATTAAACTATCAAAGGCGCCAAGGAAGGATTTTTAAAAATAGTCATTTCATGTGCAAATAGCAGAACGGAATATTTAAGCACAGGCTGTCGCAATATTCATAACATATTTGACAGTGTATTGGAATAGCCTAGTTGATCGTACAGGTAGCATTTCTGCATTAGCGTTTTAGTCATAGCGCTCAAATAATTATTTCAGTGTCATTTTATGAGCATATCAAAATGCTTTATATTCGGTCAGTGACATCGTAGCATTTCTGCATTAGCGTTTTAGTCATAGCGCTCAAATAATTATTTCAGTGTTTATATCAAAATGCTTTATATTCGGTCAGTGACATAATTATTTATAATTTATATGCGAAACCACGTGCATTTGGGGAAAATATTGTAGCTACGTGTTGTTTTATATTTACTATTTTGTTTAATACGTTACTTTTTGGCAAGATACTGCGGTATTAGGATGCTGATGTGCTTGCGTGCTGTCCCCAGTTCCCCCCACAGTCTCTCTGTGCCTCGGGGTAATAAGCAGAAACCACGCCTTTTGTGTAGCCTGTGACTAAACCCTGCTTACAAGATCTTGTCAAAAGACACAAAGGAAAAATAACTATTATTTCAAGTGCATCGCTTCATTAAGTCTGCATAAACGTCTGTACAGTTCAATACTAGCGATTCGTCTTAAATATGGGTCCATAGCGTCGAGCCGAAAATTATTCCCTTGCAGATTTCAATTATTGGTGCGATTCTAGGCCTCGTTTGTGCTTCAGGTAGAGTGGTTGTTAATCTTTGTGGGTTGAAAGCAGATGCAAACCAATTAAATCAGAGCAAACAATCACTGCCCAAAGATCATAATTTTGCTGTCACTGCTTCCAACTAAAAATGCTTTGTTCGTGATGCTACCATCATTTAACATCCACCACATGCAAGCTCTGCTTCTTTGTAATTATTACAAGGTGTATGTCTTCAGACAAATGCTGAATAAAAGTGTGAACATAAAATATTTTAAATTGAAAACATTAAAAGGGAATTTCAGCTGAAACCTTTCGTATAAATATTACATTTAAATCCTCATAATTATTTTGCATCTGTATAAATATATATGCACCAACATTCAGGTATAAATAAGAGAGAGGGCGGAAGATACACTTAAAATAAAACATTAAAAATAAAAGGATTTTGCATCTCAGCAAGTTTAGGCTACACCAAGCTAAATTATCGTATCGTTATATTAAAATATATATTATGCTTCTAAATTTGACCTCTCCTTTTTTGCTTTTGTTTTTGAGTGGTCACCCCGTTTAACATTTGAGCCATAATGTCTTGCGAGGAGATATTGAGTTCCACCAGTCTATTGTATAAAGCACAGAGGTTATTGCATTACGGTTGGGCACATTTAGCACAATGTCTCTTTTAAAAACATGAACAAATTACTGGACTTCAAGTGTTGAAAGCTAAGTTGTTGCTCTGTACTATTGCAACTAATGGCTCTATTGTTGGCTGAAAAACAAGAGCGGACAGTGTTATGCATTGCTTTGTATGGCCTCTACAACCAGGAGACGCTTGTAATAAATGTGTAATAAACTACAGCAAAATATTTCAGAACAAAATAGAATAAAGTAACCCAAAGAAATGGAAGAATTTGATGTTCAGGCACATTATTCAGGTAGGTTTGTTAGGCCTACGATAGTAGGCTAATATAGCCTAATAATATTCTAGTCTATAGCCTATCGACTGCCATTGTTTGCTCTTTTTTTTATCGTATCGCTAAAAGAGTAAAACATCCCAAAATATTTTGTGTGTGTGTAATTTTTTCGTCCCCCTTTCCTAAAATAAATATGCAAGTTTAGGTTTGTAACACATTGCAGGCCGGGGCCTTCAGGTAGGCTATACCCGCAAACTATCGCTTAAATGTTTTATTAAACACACTATGCTAATCAGTATCTTGTCAGACAGCTACTATAAATGCTAGCTCTTCAAAAAAGACAAAATGTTCGTAGCAAAATGTACTTAACCTACTTTTTTTTTATTTTTGTTCGGTTAACAGTTTAAGCGACAAACACGGGGCATAAGACCACAAAATCACAACCATGGAATTTAAAGACGACATAAACAATCACTCAATATTTTATGAGGCATTTACTCAACACGGGTTACACGTTCGCAAAGTTAACCTATAATTACAACAGGTATTGACATTTCACTAATTACAAAAAGTATGTGACCTGCATGGTGGTGACCATATACAGTAAATATGCAAACACAAGCTAAAAGCATTCATTGCGTCTGTCTCCTTCAGAACTGTCTGTAAAGTTATGAATACTGAAAAAAAAACTATATTTTGTTGATTGATACCCATTCTTTGGTCTACAAAGAAACTGTATTGTTAATATATGTATAAAATGCACTACAGATGCATTATTCAGTCTGTATTATTAAAAGAACAAAACAACAAAAAGCCACGGATTTGAACGGGCATTGTGCACTTATAGAACATTTATTTAAAAATGAAAATAAAACTTTGTGTTAATTTTTGAAAAATCTCACCCCACCAGTGCTCATGACGTGATAATACTGCAAACATGATGACTGGAGGTTGTTCTGTAAAGTATTAGATATTTTAACATTTAAAATTAGACAAAACTGCAACCACTATTTAAATAAACATTCTAAAGTAATCATACTGCCTTTCCAAAAAAAAAAAAAAAAAAAACTATGCTTAATCCTTTTTTTTACTCTGGTCACATTGCACGTTGCTGACAGTGGAATAATAAACAGTTCCGCGACACTTGACGTTTGTATACAGTCAGAAATAAATGCAGAATAATAATAATAATAATACAAAATACCTGGAATTCGGCTTGCATTGTCCGTTCATTCTCCTTAATTTTTTCATTTATATATATTACAGTGTAAATTGGTGTAAAATGTTCACTTACAGTCTGATCCTGTGGATGCTAGTTAGTGTATAAGTGGATTTGATGTTGACCCTTGATTCTGATGTGTGAAGTAGTCAGAAAGTCCGCTGGAAAGCCCGGAGGAAAAACTAGTCAGGGAAGGCCTTAAGGAGTCACACGAGAGAGAGGAGACCGTTTGCGGGGAGGAGGAAGAGGCGGCCCGGGAGCTCATGGACGTGCTGCTATGCGAGGTCATGGATGGGTGAGGGACGTGGGGGAAGAAGTAACTGGTCTGGCCCGCCAGTAGGTTCACTGAACACGGATTCAAAGAGTACGTCCCTGAGCAGGGCACGGAGAGCCCACATGGCACTCCATTGGAGGCAGGGAAAGAGTGACTGTTCCCCAAACTGTTTTGAGTCAACATTGTGCTATAGGACATTGGGTGACTAGGGTAAGCCGACGACGTGCCGTTGTAACTCAATGCGCTGCTCGCCCTCGGATGGTGAAGCGAGAGGAAAGGCGACATGGGCCAATATAAAGAGCCAGCTCTATCCATAAACGTCAGTCCGGTGGAAGTAAGCCTCGCGCCTCTTTTAAACGCAAGCTTTGCCCTAGAAGTGGTCGATCTCCGCCGAAGTTTGCCCGTTGTGCCGCCAATGAACACGTCGTCGCTGGAGGGGTCAAGCATCCAGTAGTTCCCCTTCCCGGGGTCATCGTAGTGCCGGGGCACTTTGACAAAACATTTGTTCAAACTCAGGTTGTGTCTGATGGAATTCTGCCATCCCTGCTTGTTCTCTCGGTAATACGGGAAATTTTTCATAATGAACTCGTAAATGCCGTTAAGGGTTAACCGCTTCTCCGGACTCTGCCGAATAGCCATCATAATCAAAGCGTTGTAGCTAAAAGGTGGTTTCTCGTACTTGCCGTTTTTCTTGTCGCCTTCTTTGCCTCCTTCGCCTTCTTTCGAGTCCCGTTTCTCTTCCTGCTTCCCCTTCTCGTCCGTGCACGAGGAGTCGTGGGATGAATTGTCACTTTTAGCGCAAGTGTTCTCCGACTTTTGCTCCTGTACTTGGACAGGTAAAGGAGTCTTCTCCTCTTCCTCATGCACCGCTCTGTGGTGGTGTTGGTGGTGATGATTGTGGTTGTCGCTTTGGACGGCTTCGGGAACCAGACTGTTTATACTGAACGATGATTTAGGAATCATTTTGACTTCTTTCCTTTCTCCCATATCCAACATCACAAGTAAGATAGAGTAGCAACAACCAGCAGCAGCAGCAGTTGGACTTCAAATCTCTTGCTCTGGCAACTCCTCTAATTAAAAAACTCGGTAATACGGGAAATTTTTCATAATGAACTCGTAAATGCCGTTAAGGGTTAACCGCTTCTCCGGACTCTGCCGAATAGCCATCATAATCAAAGCGTTGTAGCTAAAAGGTGGTTTCTCGTACTTGCCGTTTTTCTTGTCGCCTTCTTTGCCTCCTTCGCCCTCCTTCGAGTCCCGTTTCTCTTCCTGCTTGTCCTTCTCGTCGGTGCACGAGGAGTCGTGGGATGAATTGTCACTTTTAGCGCAAGTGTTCTCCGACTTTTGCTCCTGTGCTTGGACAGGTAAATGAGTCTTCTCCTCTTCCTCATGCACCGCTCTGTGGTGTTGGTGGTTGTCGCTTTGCACGGCTTCGGGAACCAGACTGTTTATACTGAACGATGATTTAGGAATCATTTTGACTTCTTTCCTTTCTCCCATATCCAACATCACAAGTAAGATAGAGTAGCAACAACCAGCAGCAGCAGCAGTTGGACTTCAAATCTCTTGCTCTGGCAACTCCTCTAATTAAAAAAACACAACAACTATTTCATGTTCCTTAAAAACACGTCGATATGAGACAGCTAGCTACAATTAATTACGGAGCCACAGACACTAAGCTGTAAAAAAATAGCTTGAACCTTTTTAGAGACTGCAGCCAACCACAGCAGCATAAGTATTAACCGCGCAGCCAATCATTGAGCAGTTCTTAGCGCCTGTTCCAGTGCGTAAGGATACACAAGATCCACCAATGCTCATGCCCAGTCAACAATGGCTTTCATTTCCCCCAGCAAACTCCTACCAAGAAAACAGACCACATAACCTCAATCAATTTTTTTTTATAATTGTAGAGTGCTGTTTCAACATATCCATGCGTCCTCAATTTGTTTTCATACCGCAGGGGGAAAAACAAAAGGGACTAAAAGGTAGCCACAAAAAAACAGGTACTACTTCCTGTATCGGAAATGTATGGCTTTTAATACACATGAAGCTACAGCACATAGCCTAGGTATAACATTAATTGAGAATACTCGCTGAACAGCGACGGAATATTTGTAGCGTTTGCATTAAATGCAGATCCTTTCTGGCGATCGGCTATATTTATACGATGTTATATAGGCTACTTATTCGTTCTCGCGTAGGCTATATATCACATTTGAACAGTTTTTCTTAGAAGTGTCAAGTCCGTAGCTACATGTAGCAATATAGGCTACTTAGTCGCACGTTTATACAGATAAACGATTCTGAACATAAACGATATGTGACGTTCATCCACATAGTAAGACGCTATAAGCATCTTTATTTCTAGCGTGTTAATAATCATGCTACTAAGCACCACCATGAACAATATCATATCAACAATTACAAGAGAGGCAGTTGATAAGAACAACGATATAACACGATAGCCTACACTTTTTTACTATTAATAACTAAGCTATAATAATAATAATAATAGGCTAATAATAACGCAAGTAGATGATCGTTTATTTCTGGGTAGCCTACGTTTATAGATGATTAATTTAACGTGATAAACCAGACGCATGCAGTTATTTTTTATTGCTTTAGCTATTTACAAGGCAGACAATAACCAATAGGCTAGATATAGAAGGTCTATTATCAGAAATGTCCGCATACAAACTTCTCGCATAAGTGGAGGAAATATAATATTTGTAGAGGATGGAGAGTATATCTGTTATAAGAATTTAGAGAAAACAAAGAGCTCCCAACACAAAATAAGGACTTTATATACCAGAATAGCACTAGTTAAGGCCCCTAGTATTTTTTAAGAAACAGATCTACAGTGCAAGATCGTTTTAAAATAAATAATAATAAATAAAATCAATCTTATTAAGGACGCAAGAATAACCTCGCGAATAACGGCATCAATTAGTTGCTTTATATTTACGGTTGAAGTTTCTCTAGTAATGGAAGGGGTGATATGTGTGTATTTGTGCTGGGGACGTTGCAGGGGGGTTGACTGAACAACAGACACACGCATTCACATGTGCAAACAAATCGTACACACGCAAACAAATAAACAAACAAGCGTACTGGATTCCCACAAGGTGGAATTTTAATAATAAACTCAGGCCTGCCTATAAACATATAGTTTCATAAAAACATTCAAATCAATCAAACTTATTTTACCAAATTCAGCCTATCACAGAAACATATATAACAATAAAAAACATAAAATTATCTATTTTTTTTCAAACTGTTATTATTATTTATGTTGTGTTTGTTTTGCATTATTAAATAACCCTTTATTTTCTATACTATAGAAGTGACCAAATGCATTAACCCACACCAATATGCGATAGCCTATAGCCTATGCGATATTATTTCATTTCAAAATGTAACATTTAGTCAGATATTTTATGGAGAATATACCTAAGGATTACTGGTCGACATTAACTGTTTGTTGCATAGGATAATATTTGTTGCACTGCACACATTTTTATTGGAATCATACATTAAACCTGATATCCAACAAAAACATAAAACTCTGGCACAAGTTGCACAGTCGGTTATAATAATTATAAATATGACATCAGTGACTGCATATATTTCAGACCATTTGTATCAACGCACATCCCACATGTTGCTTTTAATGTACTTTGATAAAGCTATTAACCCTTCAAAGCCGAAGAGAAAATAACAGTTTGAGCGGGTGAGGCTGCATGACTCGATCATATTAGGTTGTTTTTATAAATGACACATGTTTGTAGGCCACCTTCAGCAAACAATATGTTAATGTCTCTTCGTCACTGTCTGACTGCAACTAAAGTGCACCATAGGCGCAAAAATCAAACTGATTAGAAATAGGTATGCGGATAATGCACAAATTTTCATACTTTCCTTATTTGATTACAGTTGTCCACACATTTTCCTTTAAGTATCTAAGTGCATTTTGCCCGTTTTCACTATTGATAGCTATATTGTTTTTTAGCCCGTATCAAACATGAGCTTTCGCAGCATTGCAAAGTTCATTTTGGTTTGCGACGGGCCGTTAAAAACATGTAGGCTACAAGCCTGAGTAATATTATCATCCGGTTAATTACATAAATATGGCACATTATTGTATGTGATGTAGCCTATTGTGTTTGATAAATTGTAATAAATAGCCTATTAATCGGCAAATTTTATTGTTGGTTTTTTTTATTAAGCCCTGATCATAATATGTCAAAACTATGGCCACGTCTTGTGCTAACGAATTTTAAAGTAAACGAGAGGGGGGTTCATTTTAATATTTATTTACTTATTTATTATTTCAATATTTGTTTATTTGCGTTGAACTAACATGAATGCATAGCCTACTGAGGCTACGCCTGCAACAATAGGCTATAGGCTAAAGTAAAATGTTGATGGTTCTATGTATGAAGACAGTGTTTGATATTTTCTGAAATGTTTAATGAAATTATTTCCAATAAATAATGTCCATTAATATATTTATTTAGACTATAACACCATCTCCATCTTTTATAGCAGTAGCCTACGGTTGTGTTGATGATAGTAGGTTAAAGTTTTCCACAGTTATGTGGGCTCTTCCTAAAATGATTGAAATGTTCATGAGCACGTCGCTTAAATAAACACAGTTGTCACTTACCTTAACAAACATACGCCTGTGTTGAAATGAGAACTGAAACAGGGAGGTAATCCTGCACAAAGTCAAACCCGTCTTTTGGAGCTTGTCTTTAATAGAGTGCCCTCTAGCGGCGAGGAAAAATTACAGTGCATCTTCTCTTTTGCGCTTCTTGGGTAAACTCGCTATTTTTTCTATTATATATATATATATTAGTATTTGGTTTTCCAACAGGCTACTAAATAATTTAACAAATTCACAGGGTCGAAATGACACAACTCATGCAAAAATGTATCTCATAGATCCAGCTAGAGAATGATTCAAAGGAAAAATGATTCTTCTCTTTGTAAAGACAAACAAATAGGTAAACAGATCAATTTAAGCCATAGTCTACTTTTAGGCCTAATTTCCTCTTCAGTCCTGTCTTAACTAAAATCTTGAGTTGAATGACATTTTCAAAACAAAACTCGTAAATGCATTTTTGCTGTGTGTTGCTAGAACAACAATATAAATATATAAATAAAAACAATGCGAGATGTATTTATTCATAATATGCCAGTGTTCTTGCCAAAGACAAACACAAAATTAAGGTCACACATTAAGGTTTCACTGACAAAAAAAAAAGAAAGAAATCGAAATCGTGAAATGAAATGAAATCGGGCATAGGCCTAATCATTATCATTCTGTGTATGCATTATTGTTGTGCGACGCATACGTCATAACTAAAACAATAGCTAATGATAAGACTAATAATAATACGTTTTATGTAAAAAAAAAATTAAATTTAAAAAAATAAAGTACATATCCGGTAATAGTCGTGAGAATTATGTATATATATATTTTTTTGCCTTTTACCGTTTATACAATTTAAATCGGGCATAGGCCTAATCATTATCATTCTGTTTATGCATTATTGTTGTGCGACGCATACGTCATAACTAAAACAATAGCTAATGATAAGACTAATAATAATACGTTTTATGTAAAAAAAAATTAAATTTAAAAAAATAAAGTACATATCCGGTAATAGTCGTGAGAATTATGTATATATATTTTTTTTTGCCTTTTACCGTTTATACAATTAAAAAAAAACTTGTTTCTGAATTAGCCCTAAAATTATAAAATGTTTATAAACTCGAACTTCTCAAGGATGGAGAACAATCGTTTTTCATAGTCTGTAGCGCCATCATGTGGTAGGTAACTAACCGCATAATTGAGTTATTACGAGGAACGTCTTACGACACTGTCAAATTAATACTTTATATGATCTGATTGTACATAGGTTGCAATATGCAAAAGTGGGATCAAAAGTTTTTGATAAATTAATGATGGAGCACAGATAATACTACCAGATTTCAGTTTTTTTTTTATAGATAATGTAATAATTGTAGACCTGTTAATACAGTAAGCACTGCTTTACCTTGCTTTTTGTTCTTATTAATTTTATAACAAAGACACATACAGCAATTATTGATGACAGTAATATTTTATTGTTTACTCAGGTTTAAATGGCAATAATCATGATACCCTTTGTTCCATTTTACCCACTTTTCAACCCACCCTACGCAGCATACTTCATCAGCACTAGAATCTTTAAATATAATACAATCAGAAGCAAGCACATTATTTTTATTCATATAACAAAAATATATAATTATTTATGAAAAAAAAAAAACTCCTGATCTGATGGATTTTAGTTTTTAACATTAGCATTTTAACATTTAGCAGTATTTGTGAAACATTTATTTAGTGTATATCTTGGAATTCTATACACACAATTATTTACGAGGTATCATTGCACATCTGTAATCACAAAAAAAGTTATTGATTCTACTAAACGTCGATTCTATCAACTAATAACAATAATGTATAATATTAGATTCAAATATAAATAGCCTTTAAAAGAAGTAAATTTTCAACTACTGCCACATCAAGGCAGAGAAGGTCAAATCTGTTATGTAAAAATCATTTTTTGAAAAATTTCATTAAGGCGCTCCTGTTTTTGGACTTGTCCTTGGCTCCATTCTCAGCCTGGTTTTGTGGTGGAGGAGGTGGGGCGAATGGTGGGGGTTGGTTCCTCTGTAGACTTCTTACAATTTGGGTCACACTTACTGAAGAGAAAAAAATATATATTTTTTATTTTTTTATTTTTTTTTATTATGATTCAGACAAACCAGTGACCATCTGATAAGAGATAAATAAACCTTTATCCATCACAATAACATTAAAAAGACATTTTCATTTTGATTGACCACCAAAGTCATTTATGATCACAGTCCAAGCCTTGATACTAGGGACTAATTAATTACCCTTCAGTAATTAGATTTTACAGCCACACTTTGAGATGCATGACTCATAGCAGGTATGGGATCTCACCCGAGTCTTGGCTCTCTCCTCCTTCAGGATAGCGGTGTTTGTTGTAATAAGTGTGGGGAGGTTTAGGTGGTGGCTTTCTCTCTGTCTCATAGCTCTCTGTGGAGTCTTCTGTTAATACAAATCCACAGTAAGTGTTAAGCAGAAGCACACACATTGGCACACATAAACGCACAGAAGTACTCAGGCTCTGTTTGTTCTCTCACCCTTTTCCTGGTTCGACTTTGTGGTGGAATCTTGTGTGTCAGATGTGTCGGCTGGCACAGACTCACACTGCTCTGTGCTTTCTCTACTTGCTTCTGTGTTAATTCTGTGTGGGGACAAACATTACAATCATATGAGCATGTGAGAAAACCTAGCTGTCCAATAATCTGATTTATTCAGGAACTGATAATATGTAAATGGGTCAAAGACAAATAACATGATAAAGAAACAAAGAAAGTTAAGAATTATTTAAGTGAAAAACCAAGAAGTCAATAAAAGTTTCAGTTTAAAGAATTAATATTGTCCAGCTATTAAAAGTTAATATATTTTCCATACACTTTTAAGAATATGTGAGTGTGCACATCTCAATCAAATAATTACTAATTCACAAATATTACATTTTTGGGTTAGAATCATGAGACATTTTACAATCTGAAGTAAACTTGCCTTGTCATAAAAAGGTAATATTATTTTATAAGCGACTTACTGACCTTGACATACTGTCATGGGGGCTTGCAAAACTCCTCTACGATATAATTTCCTGTTTTTTTTTTAATGTTTATATACATTGGTTGCATCACTGAGTTTTATCCCCCCCCCCCAAATATTAATAAGCAGAAAAGCAGTTTTGATAATCTGAACACCATTCTTCATAGTAGGGTTAGTACAATTTTTTTTTGTTATTAATAAAATGAATACTTTACATACACTAATATACTAAAAGTGACAGTAAAGATATTTGAATTGTTACAAAAGATTTGTATTTCAAATCAAAGAATCCTGAAAAGAAATGTTTGTTGAGCAGCAAATCAGACAATGTTTTCAGAAGGATCATGTGACACTGAAGACTGGATTATACATGACTGTATTATGGATTATATACATACTGTAATTATTTAAATTATAATGATATTTCACAATATGTACATTCTACTGTAATTATGATCAAATAAATTGCCACCTTGGTAAGCTGGTAAGCATAAGAGGCATCTTTCATAAACATAAAAAAATCTTAAGGATTGCACACTTTTGAATGGTAGTATGTGTGTGTCTATATATTTTTGTTGTTCATCATTATTGTAGTTGTCAATCATTATTGTTGTTTATATAATTTTACCCAGGACTTTCTGAGGACACCGTTGAATTTGTGCAGTTCTGAAGCTCCTTCAACCACTTTTGCTGTTCTTCTTGAGAAGAGGCGGCAAACAGATAGTGACTGCCATCGCTCAACCTAAACCAGAGAGTCAAACAGATTATAGATTTGTTTTCATCTGACACGTGAGCAGATGTTCCTTTCACAATGGCAGGTGGTGTGAATCAGAACTCACATGATTTTGAATGTGTTCTCCTTTCTCCTGTAGTACGGATTGTCTTTACAGACTGCTTCAGCCAATGTAATCGGTGGCCAGCGTGTACAGTTCTGTATTAAATGACATGGATTAAAGAGAAAGTCCACAAAGTCGACCACAAAAACATCTCCTTGAATTGATATAATTATTGTCATCATGTGGTGGACTCACAGATGCAAGGTTGTCTGCAAAAATAATTGCCTTGCCTGTCTGGATATATAGTTAATTAATAATAAACATAGCTCTCACTGAGTCTCTCTTTCACTAGCGTGTCTAGCCAAGTGTGTGTGAGTCCATGTTGTGTGTGTAGACTCATACCTCACTGGCAGCATCTTGGTCTTTAAACAGATTGAGTGTCTCCTCTTCCAGTAGTGCATAGACTGTTTCCCAGTGATCCAAGCCCTGATCCAAACCAACAGATCAATGTTACACCATTAAGTGCTCTTACAGAAACAAAACCACACTATAAACAAAGAAGTGGAGCTAAGGATGTCAGAGAAAGCTTTTTAATCAATATCACCATTGGTGTTGGTTGGAAAGCTTACTTTATATCCTCCTTGCTTCAGTTTAATCTCCAAGGTACCCTCCATTTTGGCATGTCCTGCTCTGATCTAAAAAAGTACACTAATTACGGACCAAAAAAAGGTGGAATCTAAAAAGAAAAGCACTTAAATAGCATTTACCTTGGTGGCAACAGTCGTCCCTATTGGAGATTCAGTAGAAGTGGATGTTTGTACTTCTGGGTCTGAAAGGGGAGATGACTGAGGTTTTTCTGGTGGGGTGGATGAAAGAAGGCTTTTATCCACTGAGGTTTGGTTGTCCACCATTTCTTCATCTTTAGAGGGTGGCTCAGGGGGTTTTGACGTAGGAGGACCCAGCATCTCTTTATCAGGGGCTGATGGTTTCAGAAACCTAGGAGTTATCTTTGGTTTAGTAATGACTTCGACGGAGGGTTCGGTCTGTCTCGGAGTATCGACCTCATCTTCAGACGTGGTATGGTCAATCTTGGGGGCATTGTGTAAATAATGGAGTTTGTAAACAGCACTGGAAATTTCTGAGGATGATTCTGGGCTGTCTAGAACAGAGGTGGATGGTTTGTCGGGGGCAGTTACGGTATCACTGCCGCTGCTGCTGTTTCTCCTGAGGCCTGATGCCACTCTTGACACCACAGAGGATTCATTTTTACCGCTGCTGCTTCTCGGTGGGATGGCAGACCTGGCTGTAGGGACTCGGGAGGGTGTGGATGAATTATCGCTCTTGCCATTGCTGTTCCTTAGGACAGGACTGGTCAGCGAGGGACGTGGGGGCAAAGCTGGTTGCTCAGATGGCTTTCGCTTTAGGGAAGTTACACGAACGGGCTTGTCCCTACTGCCACCGCTCTGAATTTCTTTGATTTTCTTTTCCCTCTGGGACACCAAAGAAAGAGCAGAAAAATTACAAAAAGGTGAGTCAAAACGGATAAATTTGGAGTAATGCTAGTATGAGTGAGCTATTTTATACTTTTACCTGTATTCGTCTGGCTTGAAGGGCATTAAATCTCTCACTCTGAGCTTGAATCATGGCCTCCAGATCTTCCTGCTTCTTCATCAACTCCAGAACATCTGAAACGGAGTCCTGTCCACAAATTCAGTACAGTTAGATTTGATGAAGCTGTTCTTGAAGCGAAAGGGAGTCATATGCTGCCTACATATATGTAAACATTTTCCCCAAAATTTTCCCACCCCATAGTCCTCTGCTTTGAGCGCGCTCTCATAGGTGTTGAGCCAGTGCTCGGCCTGCTCCAGCTCTCTCTGCAGCTGCTGCAGTTCAAGGTCTTCCTGATATTGAGCTCTCCTTTCGGCCCAGGCTTCCAGCACTCGCTCTTCCAGGTCCTGGAGCTCAGCTAGACGGTCCTCCAGCTGCACATACATATAGTGACTTTACATACTTTTTACAGGTTTATTTTCATGTGCTTTGACCAACATAATGCTTTTATAAGAAGGTTCACAATGAACACTGTACATGTCAATCATGTTTTGTTGTTAACTAAACGTTGCTTGCTTTGAGCCTTTTCTTAACCTACCTGAATACGTTTTTAAAGCATCTCAGACTTTTCATTTAAACTCTGAACCCCCTGAAATGTGCACATGGACTCAGGGCAAAATCAGGGCAAAAGTTGTGTATTGTATTCCAGCCTTTAGGCATGACTGTCATACCTCGTGACTCATGAAGTTCCCCTCTTCCATCAGATGTCTCCCTTCGTTTTGAACCATTTCTGATTTGTATAATTGCCTGTCAATCTGTGTGCGGTACTCTTCGTGTCTTTTAATGAGCTGCTCCAGGTCTTTAACCTCACCTCCAACCCCCTCCCCTGTCATTAGAGACAGTGTCTCCTTAAGCCAGCCCCTAAGACACAATCAACAGCATCAATGTAAACAGCAGGACAACACATGGAAAACAGCGAGAGAGAGCGAGAGAGAGAGAGAGAGAGAAAGAAAACATTGCATACATCAGCTCTCTCCATTCAGTCAGATATCTCTGAACAGCCTCTGCCTGTTGGAGTCTTTGTCTGCGCTGGTTGGCCTTTTCCAGCAGGCTCCTCCAGATCTCCTCCACCTCCTGCAGCCTCTCGCTCAAACTGTCCCTCACTCGAGGACACTTTCGGACCAGTGCTTTGCCTTCCTCTTTTCGACGAGACACGCCTTCTTCTATCACTGCAAGGTCTCTCTGATGAAACAGATGGTTGTACTATTTTAAAAATCCACCTGTGGTAGTTTACATGTTTTCAATTGAACATTAGGCTGATAGCAACAAGTGCGTATGAATATTGGGTACCTCCAAGCCTTCATGTTGGCGGATGAGAGCTTGGACACTCAGCAGGTCATTCTCCTGCTCCTCAGAGTCCAGAGCCACCTCTTTCTCATTCATCCAGCTCCTAAGCTCATCCAAGTCATGGTCAAACTGGTGAACCTCTCGAGCGGAACGCAGGTTCTGTCAAAACATTTCCTTTTAACTCCCAGAAGTGATTCAATTTGCAATATCACTGCCTTAGAAGAGTCGCTGTTGTTGTATTTTTTTAATATTACCTGTGCTCTTGCTTTCATAGCCTTGTTTAAATCCTCCCAGAGCTTGAGTAGATCTCTCTCTTTCTGCTGTGCCTCTGATGACTGCACCGTCTGCTTCAGCTTTTGGACTGTACTCAGCTTATTCTGGCCCAGAGTGCCGACCTCTTCTGCAAAATCCTCAAACTTCTTCTGCAGTGCCTAACAAGAGCACAAGTTGATTTAAAAACAATTTTGATGATTAAAATAGTTCTTACAGCTAAGAAGGTTGTAAAGTCTGACAAGTGCTAAGTATCTTTTTATAAGTTACCATGATAGAGTTACAGTATATGAATGTAGTATGACTTCTAATCCAAAGTCATTTACAATTAATATATGGAAAAAACAGATAAAGGCAAATACATCAAGAATATATTAATCATAAAACTGTATAGTGTTTCTACTCTCTATTTTTGAGCCAATCTTACCTCCACCCCTTCCAGATCTTGACCAAAGTCATCAGACTCTGCTGTGGTTTTGCGGGAAAGTAGCCAGTTCTGTAGGTCTTTGGCTTCTCTCTCAAATACATAGAGATTGTACTGATTTTCCAACTCTGTGCGACGTTGAGCAGACAGTTGCAGTAGTGTCTCAAACCCACCATGCATATCTTCAAGGCTCTTACTCACTAAATGACTGCAAAGACACATTATAAATTCAAAACATTATTATTTGAGGTTTTCAACTTCAAAGCTACCATTCAAAAGTTTGGGGTCGGTAAGGTTTTTTTGTTGTTTTTTTTGTAAAGAAATTAATACTTTTATTCAGCAAGGACGGTATAAATTGATCAGAAGTGACAGTAAAGATATTTTTTATGTTATAAAAGATTTCTATTTAAAACAGATGCAGATGCTTTCTATTAACCAAAGCATCCTAAAAAAACAGTATCACTGTTTCTACCAACATATTAGACAGCGCAACTGTTTTCAACATTGATAATACTGAGAGGAGTTTCTTGATCAGCAAATCTGCTGACATCACTGATAGCAAAGCTATTACAAAAACCAGCAATTAGCTCAATTAATCAATGCTATCATGACCCAATAACTGCACCTGTTGGGATGTTGGGACTTTTCTAGATCAGTGCCAGTTTTCAGGAGTGCTTCTACTTTTCCACACTGGCTTTCCAACTCCAGGTCAACTGTGTCTAGTTTCCTGAGGAAAGCTTCAGTGGCCTCCTCACTCTTTCCATAGTCCTTGGACTCTAATACAGGCCTCTGCTCCTCCATCCATTGCTCCAGTTGGGAAACCTGGGTCATTATGAAGAGACATCAGACATCAGATTTAATAATATGTATATGAATCACATTACAGTGTGAACGGGTAACACACCTCTGAGAGAAAGGTCTGGATTTTCAGTGCTTGTTGAAGCTGGCGATCCTTATTCGCTGACACTTTCTTCAAAGTGTCAAAGTTCTTCTTTAAATCAGCAAGTTTTTCACTGATCTCACGTGATGCAAAGTGTCGTCCTCGCACCAGGTTCTGTCCTGCCTCCTGCACAGCCATTATTAGAGGGGTTCGGCTCTCAATTTCCTGCATCATAACCTATAAGAAAAGATATCGGTTTATCAGAAATGGCTCTTTGTGCTTGCTGACGAGTCTTGTAACAAAACAAAACATCAGTTTATTAAAGCAGAGCAGAATAAAAATCTCCCAGGGTTTTGAAGCACCAGTTTAAACATGCATACAGTAAGTATTCCTGGACCAGACTAACCAGATGTTTTTTGACTATGGCTTGTATACTCTGCAGGGAGGTGCCCCAGTCTTTTGTGGCTGTGGCCTGCAGCTTGTCCTGAATCCACAGCAGCTCATCCTCTAAGTCCCTGTAGAACTGGAACAGCAGCTGCCATGACTCCAGAGTTTCCCTGCGGGCCTGAAGCGGCTCAGCCAGCCCATTATACCTGAGAGAAATGATTAAACGTCAGTGTTTTCCACTCAGTCTGTCAATCAGATGAAAAAAAAAACATAATACCACATGCTATGGGATTACATGTAGTATGACACAGCAATTATGTGGTGTTTTAGATCATTCGACTGACATTTCAAAACTCGTGAATAGTGGCCACATTAATGTTTAATCTTGGAATGTCAGTATTGCTCACTTGTAAATAGCGCTTATCAAATAATCCATGTACATAAGAGCTTATCAAATCATTTACTTTCTTCATTATCAGTTTTCGTGCCCACAGGATTTGGACTATGGACTTCTACCACATTTAAACGTCATTCAAATCCATGTGAAGGACTCACTAAACTTTCTACAGTAGAATGAAATTGGGGCTGAACAAAAACGTACCTGTTGACCACCTTCCAAACCCTCTGCTGTATATTTTCTGCAAGGAAGTTGCCTTGAGAGCTGAAGTCTTTGGCTGTGTCCACCAGCCCCTGGACTTTCTCCATGTGTGCATCTACCATTTCCTCCAGACCCTGCAGGGCCTTAAGCAGCCTACTAACTGAGGCCAGGTCATTACCGTAGTCCTTATTCGCCACTTCTATCTCTACTGTCCCAAGCCACTCCTCGATGTCATCCAAAGAGCGCTGGAACTGCAGTGCCTAGAGGAAAACCACATTATCCAAGATGATATTTCAGACCGGCATTAGTAAATCTGAATTAGCTTTGTCTGAAAGTCATGAAGATATGTTGGTGTATCTATTATTCATTGTCAGGGAACAATGTGTAAGCAGCACCTCTACATAATATCATCAAAAAAAATCAGTTTCAGTGTCCACACTTATGCCTTGAGCTTGAGTTTTAGCATGCTGTACCTGATATGCTTGCTGTAGACGTAACTTCTTTTCCTTGCAGTTGCTTAAAAGCTGGTCCCAGCTGTCATCAACGTCCTTTATTCGTGGTTTTATCTTGCCTTTAGCAGGATGACTGGAAGCTAGCATATTATCACCAACCTGAGGAAACAATTCATGTTTTAGCTGTTGATGCTCCTTTAAGTCTGAATTATACACATACAAAAAGATTAAGAGATATTCAGACATTCTTTAAGAGTCCAATGCCGTACTTTTATGAAGGTCTGCACTCTGTTGCGGTTGGCCAGTATCTCTGCCTCAAAGCTCTGTTGTTTTAGTAGCTTAGCCTGCAGGTTAATAGGATCTCTCCAGCTCTCATCAACAGCCACAGAGTTCTTCTCATTCAACCATGAAGAAACCTTTACAAATGAGAAATTGACTTTGTAAAAGAGCTACTGATGTGTAAAATCAAACTACGTACAATTTATTTTCCACATTCAGCAGGAGCTGTTTACTTCACACACCTCATAGCTTCCTTCCAGGAATTTCTGCAGCTGTAGAGATTCTTCCAATGCTTTTCGTCTGGCTTTGCTCATTTCCAGTACTTTGTCCTTCCTTTAAGAAAGGAATTTTACTTGAACAGTACATTTAATATTTCTGATCCTTTGTGAAAAAGAAGTGTGCTTAATTGTATTGAATGTGCGCTTGAAGTGTACTTCAGATCTTAAAAGTGCATTTGTACTTGCAGATATATTGATGAAATAAAAGGCCATTTTGTAATAATATGATAAATAAAAGTTGCACTTCGTGATAATGTCAAATTAAAGGTTTTACTTTAAAGTATATTTTAAATAATTATGTTTTAAAAATCTTTTGTCATGTTTTAAAGTACACTTATTTTGATGTTGACTTAGGCACATGTAAAGTACTTAATATTTTAACTGTACTCTGTTATTTAATATTATATTTAAAGTTATATATTTTAAATGTGCTAAATCGAAGCTTCATCATTGAAAATGTGTTATTACAAATATATTTAAATACATGATATACAATAGAAATGATGTTAAAGTATATTTTAGTTCACCATAAGTGCTTGTCAGCACACTTGTCAGTACACTTCAACAATATTTCAAAGACATCAGAATTAAATATGAAATTACATATATAGATATGTATACGTAATATGTCATTTTTATGATATGCGATTTATATGATATGTAATTTCATGATATGTCCTACTTAAGTGGGTTTTCTTGGCTTACTGCATACCTGAGCAGAATAGCTTTAATCTTCTTCTTGATGTTGTCAGAGTCATAGTGCTGTGCCTGTATGAGCTGCTGAGCATATCTGTCAACCTCTGCCACCTGCCCCATCTGAGCTTCTAGAGAGTTCTCAAACAGAGCGTGCTTCCTCTGAAGAGCCTCCACCTCTGACACTGAACCCTGCAATGACCGTGTGAAACACCTTTCAGCATCCATTTTCAAAGTTACAGAGAAGAAAACAACCAAGGGCATTTAAATGAGGTCAAAGAAATTGATCTCTTACCCCAAGATCTTCATTGATCAAGAAAGCCTCCCTGTTACTCATCCAGCTCTCAGTCTGGTCAGCATAGCCCAGGAATATCTGCAACCAATCAATATCTCATTATGCTTCACATAATACCTCACAGAATAAACAGAACCTCAATGAAGCAAAACCACCTGCTGTTATCTTAAGTCACCTGGAGCTTCAGAGCTTGATCCAGAGTTTTCTTTCGGTCCTCCCAAGCTTGAGCAAGCTTTGTTTTGGCGTCCTCCAGCTTGCGTAGGGCTTCTTTAATTTCTGCTGAATCGCTGTGTCCAGACTTCACAAGATTTTGTCCAAAACTCTTAACCGAATCTATGCGTTCACTGCGAGCATCAATCTCAGCCTGCAATCATTAAATGTTGATATAACACATGTCTGGTATCATATAACATTACAGTACGTCATCGTATGTAAAACATTATAAATTACTGTATAATTCACTGTAAATCACTGTATTAAAAGTCACTGTAAATGAATTCATTTTAGCATTGTATTTTGTGACAGAAGAAGATAAGAACATACAAAACAACAGCAATCTGACTAAAAAAAGTTGACATGGGAAAATTATCATGGTCACATGAACTGAGAAACTGAATAATTTAATAATGTATATATATTTCAATACCTTCCAGTTCTGGTGCTCTAGTATGAAACTCTCCGCTTCAGTCTTATTCTTAGGCAGGCCTTTCTTCACCATCTCAGCACTTTGCTTCAGGGTCCAGTCCAACAGGAGGCGCTGGTTAGCTTTAAACAGCTGCAGCTGATGAGACTCTTGCAATCGTTCCTTCCTACCAAAACATTCAATTTATTTTCTCATTTAATGTATATTTTAAATACATTTCACCATGTTACACTATTTAATCATACTATTATTATTATAATTATTACAATAAATTAAGAATATAGCAACTAATGGTTGCATGCATACCTTCGTTTGATTTCCTTGTCTAGCTTTACTAAGGCAATGTTGACCTCTTCCTGCTTCTTACTAAGTTTGTCAGCCAGATCACAGTGTCTCCTTAACCGATCTTTAGTCTCCTTCTCCAGGGCCTGGTTTTACAAATTAAGCAATTATGTTCTTTGTAACCCTTCTTGTAAGCAGACTATCTTTAGTGAGTTTCACAAACCCTCACTCTACAGCATATAATGCACCATGAATGGTTTATTTAAAGGCTTTTGTACGTACAGCAGTTACTAAACAGGAAGGTGCTGAGAGATTTTCTAAAAAGCCTTTAACCACAAAGCAAGCACACACAATAGATACTGTATAGGACGTGCTACCCACAGTGCACTGATTAATATGGATGAATGTGTTCTTTGTATAACAGCTGTCCAGTCTACTCACAGTGCCTCTCTCTTGGATGACTCTGGCCTCCCTCTCCATCTCCTCATGCCTGCGAATAAGGTTTTCCACACTCTCCACATCCACTCCACAGCCCTGTCCCTGGAGCAACAGCATCTGTGACCGAAAAATTTAATCTTTAATTAAGCATATGTCATTAGGAATATATCATTAAATATATTTAAAATATTGTTATATTGAAAATGTATGTGTAAAATACATTTCAATTTTCTCTCATATTATGTTCAAAGCCAAAGTTGGGTTCAGATTCAAAGACATGTAATCTGATTTCTCTCACCTTCTCTCCAGCTCTGTCCCGGACTTCTTCTAGCTCTCGAATCAAGGCGTGGATCTCTAGCGCTGCCTCCAGCTTCCGCTTATAGCTGCTCAGGTTGCCATGAAAATTACTCCATCTGTTGGGAAGGTGACAAGAAAGTCAAAGCAAACAACAATATGCTAGATATATAACAGAGGATGAGTGTATTTTCTTAAATGAACATGGATCTCAGTTGAAAGGAGGATGTACCGTTCATTGAGCTGCTGCCTACGCTTTCTCACAGTCGCTAGCTCATCACTGTTCTGTCTCTCTAGCCGGGCTGCCAGAGTGTTGATTGTCTTGATGTGAGCATCATCAACAGTCACATCCTAATGGATGAAAACTACTTAGTGAAAGAATGTTACTGTACTAAGCAATATGCTGTATACTGCTGTTACATAACACAAAAAAAAAATCAATATGTAGTTTTTCTTTGTAAGGTTCATATTTTCCCAACACCAGACTTACTCCAGAACCTGAGCCTCTGAATTCACTGAGCTTCTTTAGCAGCTGCTGACCATGTTCATAATCCTCCCCAACATCACCAACATTTATCATCACTTCCTACACAGAAAAGAAACCGAGGTCAGTGAAACCAAGCATTAATTCAGGGTGTACCAGTACTTTATATGTTTTCAGCATTTTGTTATGGAATGGCCTCATTTATTTACCTTTTGTCTAATCCAAACTTCAACCTGTTCCACTTTCTGCAGGAACTCAAGAAAATCACGGTTATCCTCAAGAACTTTTCCACGGGCTGCAACCGCTTGCTTCAGATCCTCCCAATGAGTGATCAGCGCAGAGACGGTCTGCTTTATCTCCTTCGATTTTGGGTGACGCAAGGTCACCAGCTCATTTCCAGCCTTTTGATAAGTATGTGACAAGCTATGTTAAATATATTTATACTGACCAAAAGAAGAACAAATAAATATAGGATTATCTCTAACTGACTACTGAGCCAACTTGTGACTTGGGTACAGCGACTTACCTGCTGAACAGATTCAATGATATTTCCATGGGCCAGAATCTCTGCTTCAAACACCTGATGCTTCTGCAATATCTTCATTTTAGTCTGAAGATCGCTCATGTCTATTTTGGAGTCTTGTGTTTTATTCATACAGTCTGTGATCCATTCCTCTTGCTAAAATACAAATAAACATCACAAACCAACCAATTAATTTGTTTGTTTCTCTTTGTTTAAGATCACCTGGACCGGAAATTACAAGTACTGTACCTCTGACACATCTCGGTTGAAAATACAGAGAAGCTTTGAGATCTCAAGATCCTCTCTGCGTTTATCCGACAGATCTTTGATGTGTTCCCTTCTCTCCTGGAGAGCTTTCAGTTTGTTCTTAATGTTGCTGCTTTTTTCTTGGTTCAAACCTTCTGTCCTTAAGCGTTCTGCTGACTCCTGAAGAGCCACCATCTACATGACATGATAAGATATTCATTCATCTATAAAATGTCATGTGTTTGATGCTTCAGGCCACACTGTAGGCTGAAGACCAACCCACCTTGTCTTCCTGAGAATTAAGAAGTTTTTCAAAGGCTTCATGGCGTTTGATCAAAGTTTCTACATCATCCACTGTTGTTCCCAAATCACTGTTCTTCAACTGGATCTGCAAAGAAACAGATGTTGCTAGCCTTAACATTATGAATGTCTAACTACTAACTTGATTCTGAAATGCTTGTGAACTATGTAATACTATATGGATATTTATTTAAGCGGTCACCAGACCAGATATTTCTTACATGTTGAAATGTAAATCAAAGTAGCTCCTGGTAGTTTATAGGAGCACTGACCTCTTGGGAGTTAGTGATCTTTTCCATGTACTCAGTGTCTCTATAAAACACCTGCTCCAGATATGTGCTCTCCAGCCATTTCTGCTTGGACTGCCAGTTATCAGAAAGCTTCTCCTTCTCTTCTTGCAGAGCTTTGAGTTTCTCCTGGATCTGATGGCCACATAGGATGTTTAAACATGTATTTGTTATGTATTTAGAGTTTATATTTATGTCAATTTAATAAACAGTTTGTATTGTAGTTTAAATCGGACAAATTTGAGTTTCTCACCTCTTTAGCATTAGATGTGTCATGCTCTAGCAGGTCCTGGCCCATGGATTCAGCCTGAGCATATGTCTCCTCACGTGCCACAATCTCAGCCCATAGCTGCTGGTGCTGAAACAACTGCAAATCGCAGGTGGCAACATCTCGGATGGATTCCTCTGCCTTCATCCCACTCAGCACCTGCGAGCACCAGAGGGAGTAGTCCTGTGCCTGGAGAACAAAGCAATACAAATGTATTAAAAATTAGTTTCAACCAATATTTTGGAATTTTCCAACAAATCAAAAGAAGGAGTTTAAAATCTTTAACATATGTCAAAGTACTATGAACTGGGTGTAGCGTACTGTGTTAAGGAACATGTAGTGGTCCTTAGCTGACCGCAGCTCCTCCTCCCTCTGCTCCATGTGCATTCGGAGACTTTCCCAGCTCTCCACCACCTCCCGCTGCAGCTCCTGCAACCCCACTCTCAGCTCAGGAGAACACATGTCCAGAATGGTGTCAGTTCCGTCCAACAGCTCTTGCAGCTATAAAAGAAATCAAAAAGTTTTAACAGCCTGAGAACGAGTTTGTAAATTATTTATTTATTTACTTTTTTGCTGCACTAATTGTTTCTTAAACCCTTTACTTGTTAAGGTTATCTCTATTTTCTTATCTTAAAATAACTTATGTATGTTTTTAAGTTTTCTTATATTGATTAAGCTTATGTATGATGTTGATTGTTTTGTAAACCTGCTGTGGGTGTGGGGGACTGGTTGAGCATGTCTTTTGTTTTGTATATTTGTGTGTGTACATGTTTTGTACAGTTGTTTTGTATATGTTGTTGTAATATTTTGTTTTTGTGTTTTAGGACCCCCTTGAAAATGAGATGTTACATCTCAAGGGGCTATCCTTTAAATACATTTAAAGTAATTATTTTAAAAAAATCCTTCCATTTATAATTTTTTAAAGTTATAACTAAATCACATAAACTCTCATATGCTGTCGACCAATCAGACGACAGGGCGGGAAAAGGTTCAAGGGGCAAGGCGCGAAGGAAAGCCGCAAAGAGGAGCAGAGTGATATAGGAGTGGGGACAAATACGGGGAAAATTATCATTTTGTGCCGAAGAATTCGCCAATTATAGTATTTCAGTATTTTGGACAATGGAGAGATGTCACCGAGTCAGGTAAATCGTTAATTGTTTTCCAGCACTTAGCGCCACAGACAGAGGAATAGGCAACAAGATGAGGAAAATATCTATCAAACCCTTACTGACAAACTGAACCAGCAAAAAAAATAAAAATGCATCACTTACAAGCAGAAATCCGAGTGAGATGAGCTCAAAGAGACATAACCGAGTCATCGCTTATTATTCATACCCTTTACATCGGATTAAAAGAGACTGATACCAATTTTTAACCACAGTCCCTGTTCCTCAAAAACTATAGCCTATATAGGGCTATATATATTTATATAATAATTCTAATGCAAAAATAAGTTGTCGAAATGGTAGTGGATAGTTATTTTTAGTAAGAAACAATAACTTAATCATTTTTCCCTTTGCGCAAAAGCATCCATGCCACCCACTAGGTGTCAGTATACTGTAAATTCAAATAGCCATTTCACCAGTGCAAGACACCTGTAATGAATGCTCTCACATCATACCTGTTGCTCTGTTCCAGCCAGCTCATGTACAAGAGCTTCATGTTTCCGTAGCTGAGACAGCACTCCCCTCAGATCTTTGGCAATGTCATCAGGAATGCTTTTGTACCTCTCCTGGTACAAGATATGTGACATGTGAGCACCAGGGCATATATGTTTAGCGTATTATTTAACAGCATGACTTAAAAGCACAGCTGGAGTGGATACCTTTATCTGTCTTAGTGCATCAGTCAAGTCTTTGTAGAATTTGTGACATTCTTCAGATTTACGTAGCATTTCTTTACGATCTTTAGATAAATCCTGCAGCTCTTCCCATGATTTTCTGTCATAAATTAGACTTAATGTAAGTATGAACTGCAAATGATATCTGTAGACTGTAAAATGATGCCACTACACAGGTCTGATACATCACAATCAAAAAATATTTTTATTTGACAAATATACCCCAGCGACTTAAGACTGGTTTTGTGGTCCAGGGTCACATATGAGATTACTGTATTTATTAGTTTGTAATATTTTGTTTACCCTATCACATGCCGTTACCTGAGTAGATTCTGTGTTTCTCGGATGAAGCGGCTCTCAGGATGATTACTTTTGATGAGTTTGTCAGCCAACTCTTCACAGGTGTGCATCCTCTCCAGTCCCACCTCCAGCTGCTTTAAGAATACCTCAAATCTCCCACACAGTTGCTGTCATGAAACAAGAGGTACTTAGACAGATCCAGATCACAGACAACATGCATATCTGATACAGGATTAACTTGATGAATCATATTGAAATTTGAAGAATTTTATGTGTTTAAAATAGGAAATTAAGGTTTCATATATTAGATGCCAAGGAGCCCAACATATGATAATTTCTAGGGTCAAATAGTATGTTTGAAAACAATTAGTAAAAAAAATATGAGAAATAAGTTTGAAGACAATAGGTTGTAATAATTGGCTTTTATTTTGTCACTGTACTAAAGCCATAAAAGTTAAAATATTAAAAGGCATAAAATATAATCTAGAAAATATTCACTTATTGTTCTTATACCCACTATTGAATTTATGTAGATGTATAAACTTTTAAAATAAAACAAAAACTGATTTGTTTATTAATTTTGACTATTAAGACTCTGGCTGTCATTAGAATTTAGTGTAGCTATTAGTCTCTAGACTTCTGACCAAACAAATGAAAAATTAGTATCAAATTTAGTAAATGTTTTTAAAATTGTGTTAAAAATATTTAATTATTATCCTAGCTGTATTAAAACTATGACCACCATAAAATACCTTGCCGTTAAATTGTTTTTTCTTTCTTTCAACATTTCTTGACCCCAACCCCGAATTAAAGTACAGTGCAAAGTAGTTTGAAGGTAAATATACAGGACAATGAAAAATCATTGATTTGAAGGTAAATATACAGGACAATGAAAAATCATTTGACAAGTCTGCAACAGATCGATAGTCTCACCAGTGCATTTTCATAATCACTCCCAAAGTCATTAGAGGCAGCAATCTGTATCTGCTGAGCAATCCATTCCTCCAGTTCAGCAGACTCGCGCTTAAATTCATGTAGATGTAAAGTCTCTCGCAGCCTCTGCTCTCTGTTGTAATGAGATATGTTTGTTTTAACACAGCAAACCAACATGAGGGTGTTTACTTATATTAATTGTGCTGTTTTATCAATTGATAGTTACTTTACCTGACTCTCGCTGAGTGCTGAACCTCATTTAGCTTAGATTTCATGTGGTTGTAGGGCTTGTTCAGCTCCTCTAAACCCCACACACGTACAGCCTGCTTAACGTTTGACTTGAGCTGGTTGGTCGCTAGGTGTTTGGCACGGGTGACAATGGAGTTGATTTTTTCTGCAAGTTCTTGAGCCTCCTCCTCCAGCTGCTTGTGCTCCTTCAGGAGCTGTCTGCTTGAACGAAGGTCATGACCCCTGATTGCATTCTGTAACATTCTCTCAATTGCCTCAATCTTCAATTTTGCATCCTGAAAATATGCAGATACTTTAAAATACAATAATGAGAGCGCACTTATTTTTTCTGTATAAATTGGTAATTTCAAATGATTTAATTCAATGATACAAATTTACATAAGAACTAAACCTATTATGGAACTAAACCTATTATGGACTAAAACTAGTCAAAGGAATTTATTCTGCTAATGTTTCAGTGATAAATCAAAAAAATTCATTGCAGTCCTGTAGTAGTCAGAAGTAAGAGTTTAAATACCTGAAGCAGCTCCATGAGTTGCTCCTGCTGGCCAGCCTGTCGTAGTTTGTCCCCTCTTTCTGCCATCTTCCTCTGGAGTTCAGTCCACCTTTTGCGTACCTCTTGAGTCTTTCTCTGTATGCTCTGGCTGTTGAAGTGATCCTCTGCTAAGATCTCCTCTCCAGTCTAACCACATAAAATCCAATAATCAGAATGGACCAAAATCATGGCAAAGTACTTATGTTGCTTGAGAAATAGTAAATAATACATCTGATGTGGTGCTGTACCTCAGTCAGTCTGTCAACGCGGACTTGATTGGCCTGCATCTCTTTTTCTGCCGCCTCGTGTTTTTTGAGCTTGCGAAGGATGTTGGTTGGATCTCTGTATGATTCGTCCTCAGCAATCTCAAACTTCTCCTCTATCCACAGCAGCATCTCCTCTGCATCTCTTAAAAATTCCTATGCAAGGGAAAGTAAAGTATTTTAAAGCACTGTAGTTGTTTAGACAATTTTCTTGTCTGATATATAGCTACTAACACATTTTAACTTCCATTATTCACAAATTATGCTGTCACTTTCCAAAACAAACTGAAGGTCTACCTGGTACTTTTTTGAAGCAAGTAAATCAAGCCTCCTTAATTTACAACTTTCTTTCAGGTTCTTGTATCGATCTTGAATGACCTTTGATCGCTGTTGAATTCTGGAAAGGGGTAAATGCCAGAGTGAACTAAAATAATATCACTAAGAGACAAACAATTATAATTATTTATTAATAAAATTAATTATAATATGTAAAGATAAATAAAAGACTACACTCACTCTTTGGCGGCAAAGTTACGCTTGCTGATGAGCTCCTGGCTCTTGTCTTGAAAGAGGTTAATGGATCGCTCTAGTGCCTCAAGCAAAGCCTCAAGCTCTTCTTGTCGGCCCAGTAAACTGTGAACGCTGTCCACAGAGTCCTGTACAGAAATTCTGCATTAAATCTTTACAAATGTGTATCTCCTTCGACAAAATGTGCTTAAGAGACATGAAATGAATTAATTTAATGAATACATTAGAATAATAAAAGAAATTAAATGTCACAGTATCATCTCTTTCATTTACCCCCAAGTCTCTGACTTTCAGTCTGGCTTCATGACCAGAAATGGTGGCCTCTATGCGATCTGCTTCCATATTCAGCTTTTGAAACTCCAGTCCTTGCTCAAGCCGTCTGTTGCGACTAGACCACAGTTTGTCCAGCTGGCTCCACTCGTTATCCAACTTAGTGAGTGTCTGCTGAACATCTTTAGCTCCTTTCTCTCCAGATGCCACCTCCAGAGATTGACCCAGCTTCTCCATATCTTTCAATCTGAAATAATCTTACCGTCAATCATAGGCACTAAATACGAATTACAAGATAACACCAAACACAACTAACTTTGCTCTCTGAAGTTCAATCTCTTGCTTCAGATCAAGGTTCTCCTTCAGCAGGGCTTGAGCAGATGCTACATCAGATCCAGTGTCCTCTTCCAGAAGGTGCTCCTTTTTTGCCTCGGCCCATAACAACAGGTCTCTGGTCTCTTTCTGAAAGAATTGCAAGCGTCGAGCTTCCCCAAGCATCTGTTGTCTCTGAGTGGCTTGGGCTTTCAACTGCCGCAGCAGGTCTTCCAAAGCACGTACTTCTTCCATGATAGCAGCACTCTCTGCAGGGCTACAATCCTGTTTCCTGTAGCATAGCAATGTGATGTACAGTTAACAGACAGATTAATAAGGATTGATTTGGTTTCACCACTTTATACATAACATTGGACATTCTCCTGTAAGTTATTGTTGATGATGGTTACGAGCTGTGCCAAGGTTAGAAATAAGATGTGCCAAAAAAAACATAAGTGGTACTGCAATAATTCTGTAGCAAAACCTACATCTTGGCCACACTTTTAAGGTATTCTATTTTCCTTTCCAGGGCTTCTATGTCCCTCTCAGCTTGGGCTTGTCTGTGTTCCTCAGCCTGCAGGGCTGATGGTGAGCTCCCCACATCAGGTGTGTCAAGCTGGACTAGCCTATCCTGGAGCTGAGCCTGGACGTCTTGGCAAGTCTGCAGGAACGATTTCACATCAGCAGAGCTAAGCAGCTCATGAGCCATCTCATCCTTTAGTTTCTGAATGTGTTCCCATCTGGTCATACAAAGAAACACTTTAAGTACACAATAGCATGGTTGGATGGCTGCACAATGCTGATTTTAGCCTTCATACCTGCGGGTTATGATTCCAAGCCTAAGCTGAATCTCTTTTTTCTGACTGAGCTGTTTTTTCACAAGCTCCTCTCCAAGCTTGGTAATGTCATCGAGCTGCTTTCTACCACTGGCTAGTTCGGTGAGAAAGTTCTGTGTATAACATTGAGAAAGAAGTGAATGTTTATAAATCAAAATACCTTTATAGCTTTATTGCTTAATAGCTTTAAGGCTTTGAATGTTGTAAAGGATTCATGTTGACTTGTGTTATTCTGCTCGGCGTGTGTTTTCAGAGTGAACTGACCTCATATTTGGCTTGTACAACCTCTAAGTCGTTGGAGTTGGAGTTAAAAGTGTTGAGGACATTCTCCTTGTCTCTCATCCAGGACTCAAACTCCTCACAGGCATTATAGAACCTATGAAGTCGTGCAGTGTCATCCAGTACCTTATTTTTTGACTGGTGGGAGAAAATGCTATTTAAATGCCTGGAAAATGTTTTAAACCATCTAAAATGGTAAAGAGTAAAGGCAAAGTGTGAATATTCACCTGTGCTAAATTATAAAGGCTGTTGAAATCCTGTTCCAGACTGCTTTGTGTGCTCTCTATTGTGTCTTTTTGGAAGTGTGGGTCAGGCAATGATGAGGTAGATATTTCAGCTGTGCCACGCCGCATAGAACGAGTGCGGCGAGGTTGGCTCACTTTCTTTTTTGGACTCTCAGGTTCTCCATTTGTAGGTTCAGGTGGTGCTTTCTGCATTTAATTGCATAAAAACACAAGCAAAAGCTGTCTAGTAGATGCAATTTAAAGAATTTTTATGGCTCAAAAGATTTGAAACTCAAGTAGATTTTAAAATCGTCTTACAGAAGACGGCATCTCCCTGATGAATGTGGAAGATGCTAGTTGCTCATTTCCTCTGCTGTCTCGAAGAAGAAACTTGTCATCATTTGCCCTGCTGACAATTGTCAATATTTCTCCTCTTTCCCAGGTTAATATAGGACCTGAAAAAATGGTCAAGATGAGAAGAGAAAGAGGAACTGGTTCCTTGTACACACAAACCAGACCAGTAGCATTTATCTTTTTTTTTTTTAGCACTAAAGGATGCTGTATACCTCTGTATCTGAACCTAATCATTGCTTGTTCTTGTGGTAAAGCCTTGCTGAGGACTTTTCCTCCTTTGTCAGCTTTTTTATCCATCTCATCTTCACCATCTGATGAATCACTGTAGTGGACCATTCTACTCTGCTGGGTTTCAGTCTTAAATTGGTTAAAAAATGTGTCAGTGCCTTTGAAGCTGTATCCATAAAATTATACAGTAATTTCAGTTTTATACTAGCAATGATTCACATTTATTTCATGGATATACTGTTTTTCACCATTACCCTTCCTATAGCAATATTGGAAAATTATTCAGACAAACTATGTGCTGTAATTGCATAGTAAAATATTTTTTCTTTTGTACATAATAGGTTATTTTGGTTGTGACTCACAGTAAGAGGAGCAAGTTGGGCAGCACTCTTGGCCTGCTCGCCCAGCCGTTTAACTTCTGAGGCATATGCTTCCATTTCTTTCTCCAGTCTTTGGTGACGCTGGAGCAGAGCAGTAGTGCTGGCCTCATCCTTTCCATAATCCTCATCAATGAGAAGTGGTTTGCGGTCATCAAGCCACGAGCTGGCTTCGGTAACGTCTGCAAAATACTGAGGGAAAGGAGGAATGGCATTTAGAACACATTTTATGCCAATCTCTACTTGATCTACTGAATCATAATTTCTCACTTTCCACTCATGAGGAACCTATACATAGCTAAGTTTGATTTATACCTGCTTGATGACATTGGCTGCATGCAGCCTGTTTTTTCTGATGGTGACTTGCTCTTTAAGCTGCTGCCATTGTTTCTGAAGAGTCTGAATCCACTTTTGGATGTCTCTCTCATTGGAGTGTCTGCCCCTGCACAGCTCTTGGCCTCTGGATAAAACCCCAGAGCACAGTGATTCCTGTGACTGAATCTCTGCCTCTAAAGCCTGCAACATACATAGCAATTTTTGTTAATCTTAGCAGCTCTGATCCAGTCACATTGAGGTTAAGCAACGTTAGTCTGTTCTCCCTTATAGAAGTGCTTAAAAGAGCAAGCAGTAGTCTATAAGAGTATCAATAAGCACATAACTGTTTGACATATATCTAAAATGTAGGCAGTAATGGGTTTCTTCAATACTACAATTTTGTATCCTATAGTATCTGATGGCCACATACCTTGTGGTTCTGAATTGCTTGCTGAATTTGAATGAGGTCTCTCCCCAGAGATGCTGCCTGTAAGAGGACCCATTTCTCATAGATCCATGCTTCTACTTCTTCACAATCATTGAAAAATTCAAAGAGCTTCAGCTGTCCCTCCAGAGCTTTTCTCCTTTTTTTTCCACAAAAAAAGATCATGTTATTGCTGTACAGTATATGTCCACAGTATTTTATTTTTTATAAAACAGTAAAACTGTGCTTTATACAATCCTGTCTTTATTTCTTATGGTTAACTTTTAAAACACAGTTTAGCTGCTGTAAGTCTAAATACTGTAAGGGTCTTTAAGTATATGGTACTTGCACACAAGATTTCTTTTTCCATTTTGTACTCATTTTAGAATCTTACAAAAGTCTTACAAATGTCCACAAATAAAATGGCTTCTGGTACAATTAGAAGGATTTAAAGAGTTTACCTGTTCTTGCTGAGAACCAGCAAAGAGTTGTACTGGCCGTTAAGATCTTTAACTCCTCTCTCGACTTTTGTGGCACCTTTGTGTTTAACCTTTAAGGCACTGCTGCTCATGGCATTCAGGGTTTCTCCAAGTGAGATGATTTGACTGTCTAGTAAGTCCTGCTTTTGCAGTAGGGCTACCACGTCTGGCAGCTGTTTTCCTAAATCGGAGTAATCTGCCTGGGCCTAGGAAAGAAAGGTTATGCTCAAGTGATAATGCTCAGTGGTAATGTCTGGAGTAAAAATTATATATATAGGAAATTTGAGTTGTTCACCTTTAATTCCCTTAGGTCCAGAGATATTAACTCAATATCTCTGAGAACAGCAAATGTATTCACAGCATCACCAGCATGTTCTCTCTGCTGCTGCAGACGCTGCTGCAAAGCTTTCCATCGGTTCATGATATCCATGTTCCTGTCGCGTACAAGATAGTAATGAAACATTAATAAGATAATAAGCACATATTATCTACTATTAATGTCTATTAAATGCTTCCACACCTATAAAATGGTTTTTACTTTAGTAATGTAATTTTCAACTTCCACATTCCCACGGATCAACAAACAGGAAATTATATTTTATAGTGCCAGCATTAGTGGAAATGTTTTACTAGAAACTTATTTTTGACATGTCTTTTCCACTGCATTATAATAGGACATTACAAACAGTCATAACCCATATCCATAAGTGATTATGAACTACCTGCTATTCTTTGCCCCCTCACCTGCGAATCACTTGTGCCTTGCTGTGGTAGTTCTGTTTTTCAATAACAGCAGCCATTTTACTTAAAGCGCGGAAACGCGGTTCACGAGCCAGCACATCTGCTCCCAGGGCCTCCAGTTTGCGAGCCGCTGTCTCAGCCTCCTCCAGTCTCTGCAGCCCTCCCAGGTCTTGTTGTTGGATCAGATGCAGAGTGTCCTCCAGGTAGCTCTCCCTCAGCGTAGCCTTACGGTCAAACTTCTGGGCCAGCTGTTCTAGTTGCTCCAGCCTCATCAGCGCACTCTGGAGGGCCCTCTCTCGCTGGTGTTCTGCTCGTTCTAGAAAGGTCCAGTTCCTTTCGATATCCCCCAAGGTCTTGCCTTCCGGAGGAATATAATCCCACTGGTTGTTTGCTCTTAGCTTGGTTCGCAAGTTGAAGAGATGGGCCTCGATGGCCCCTCGTTCCTGGTATTTGGGAGGCTTCTCAATAGTGCGATATGTCTTGAAGGCAGAAACCAGATGCTGCATTTCTCGCAGGGAGTTGGGGAAAGAATGGTCATTGAGCTCCATCACCTTGGTCTTGATCCAGCGTAGCAAGTCAGACACCATGCTCTCATATATGCGCTTCATATCATCCAGCTCTTTCAGAAGATCCACAATCTGCAGGCAGAGATAAACTATATATTTTAGAAAACACCAATGTTCAAATTCAAAAGCACAGATTTTATCTAACAGCAGGTCAGTACTAAACATTAAGCAACATCATGATTTAAAAAAAGATAATTAAGTACAATAAAAAGTAAATAATAACAGAAATAGACTATATTTTGATCACAAGTTCTATTTCTTCGAAGGACGGGTGATTTGGGAGCATGTTTTTGTTCAGCAGCTATACTGACATCTATCTACTTAATACACACCTTTCCCACTTCTGGAAGACTCCTCTCCTGCTCAATAATTGTTTGTCTCATGTTCTGCCATCGCAGCCACTGACTGCTGAAATAGCCACTGAAAGTCATTGTCATCTAGTGTCCCAACAGCGTCACACCTGAGAGCTGGCGGTCTTACCATAAAATGAAATTTAGAGTCTTGACATCTCAGAGCCTGGCTGGGCTTATCTCAGTTCCATCCATCCATCTATCCAACAAGATCTCTCTGTCATTGTTTAATACACTTTTGTGACAGCTAACACTACTCCACAGCTGTGACCCAGTCAACACATACCGCTATTTCTATTCACACTTGTAGACATGGTGGTGAGTGAAAGTGTCATACTGCACAGGCAGAACAGGACACTTCACGCCCCCGTTTCTCTCCATGTGTATCCTGCCAACATGTTAATGGCATCGCCTGACCTCTGAGCTCATCTTTGCTGGATCAACTCCTCCTGTTGTCAAAGAGTATCTGAGGACGTCTTCCTCCATATTGTCAGCATTATCCGAAAAGCTGTTTCTTGACTACGCAGTGCAGACAACTAACTTTCTTGTTTAGCAGCATTTACAGCCTAGAGTTTACACTGATCTGATTAAGACCAGGGCTCCTCCTTTTGACCCAGTCAAATCCACTAATCCTAAAGAGTTTGAGATTAGAGTCCTGATTCAACACCACAGTAGCTGCAGTTCATACTTTCACAAACAGAGTGTGCCAGTGCTTAACATTTCCCGAAAACGCTGTAAGGACATGCTCATGTGACATTGCATTGTCTCAGTTGACCAAATCAAAGAGTGTATATCTTTTGTTATAATAATCACATCTACTCCAAGCCCAGTCTAGAAAAAGACACCCAAGGAAATACATCTTATATCACTAATAACTATTTTGGCAGTGGCATTAGTGCAGTTTATAGTTTTACTGCTACTACTACTTAGTTAACGTCTGTGTAAAGGCAATTCAGAGAATTGTTTATAAACACATTATAAATATTAGAAATGTATTGTTGAAAACACGTTATAAAGACTGTGTACTATGTAGTACTGAATTCTGGAGTTAGACCATTAAACAGTTTTTCACCATTTTTGTGTTCAGTATTTTTTGGGCGGGCCTAAAATAAGGTCTCGATGACGCAATGGAGCCACTGAGCATGGGCCCTCCCCTAACACTATAATAGACTTGTTCGAGATGCATCAGCGCTGTGCAGACCGATCGGCGTATGACATCAAAGTACCACGAGATCGATTGGAGAGCAAATGACTCTTTATGCTTTTGAATCGCTCTCGCGGTATTTTTATGTCATACGCATCTCGAACAAGCCTAATAACTAGAGTGTATTAGCATCAGTGGTTCACCTGGTCAATCGAGAGTTACTGTCATTACCGTGTTACTACAGTCTACAGTTTGCAAGCTAGCTATGCCTTTGTCATGTAACATGTTCGGCTGTGTAAATCCATTAAAGCTGCTAGAGGGAACATCTATTCAGGTTGTAGTGGTATTTGACAGTTGAGAGAAGCATGGTGTGGCTGGTGTGACACTAGACAGCTTTCCCGTGAGTGGGCGTGGTTTCAGCACCAACAGTGGACCCCCTATTTGAGGTATCATTCATGTTTATATTGTCCTACATTATTTGTAATAAGGTGCTGAAGTTTAATATTCAGGGTTATTCCTTAATGTCTGAAAAAATGAAAATTCACCATATCTATTTTCTAAATGCATGTTACTGATCTTATGGAGAACAATTCATCCAAACATGCTGAACTGAGACATCTCTCTGGTGTGTTCTGATGTTACAAACCCCGCCCCTTTCTTACATCTGACTGCAAGTTTCCATTCGGATCTGCCTCCATCCAATCAACTACTGATGCCCTCGTTCTACACTTTTTTTCTTTACAATAATCTGGTTCACTTGGATATACACCACAATATGGAAGAAAAGCTTCCCATTGCATTTTACATTACTTAAAATTACATGTTACCTTAAATTAAACTAACCTTAGCTATCCTCTTCTGGATAGTCTGACCCTGCTTCATTTTGGAGAAGTAGTGGTAGTACAGGGAGACATAAGTCATGATAGACTTCTCATCGGGATGGGGCACCATGACATCTTCCACATCCAGGAGTTGCATTATACCAAACTCATCCTCTGCCAGAGTGAAAGCATGGGTGAGGTTCCTCATTGGATCATCCTGGCGTAGTCGGTTGTAGTCAAAAAGATCAGGCCTGGAACAATGTTATCATAACATCATGAGACTGAAGTAGTGCAAAGGGAACATAGTCAAATTCTGTTCCTTATCAAAAGAGAATGCTATCCACTGAAAATACTACCGATGGGCATGAATAAGAGCATTAAAGGCCAGTCCATCTCTCCAGCTACTTGAGAAGTCTTGCACATTTACATTGGCATAACCGGCGGTCTTACGCTGACACCATATCAGTAGAGCTTCTTTGGCAGAGCGCTGAGCACCACTGGCGTCACCACTAGCCTGAAACCAAAATAGGATGTGAACAGAGTGATAAGTACACTTTTTGCTTTTTAGAACGTTTATAGAGGCCACTCTTAAGGCCTTACCTCAACAATATTGATGGCTCCAATCTGGAAGCGGAGAATGATGATCCAAATTAAGCCCAGGATCAGAGTTCTGTCTCCATCCACAATATTTTCTGGACCAATCAGATCTACTTTAATCTATAGGAAGATGAGCAGAGTCCTACAATTATTCAATTTTTCAATTATTCCACAATTTAAGACGTTACATTGTGGAAATAATACTTTTTAAAAGGTACTTTTCAGAGTTTTGCACATTGTATTTCTTCCAGTGTACCTTGGTTTTAAGGAAATGAATGGCAATGCTGTTATTTTCCAGACAGTGAACTCTTAGGGTGCGTCGACTGGGAGTGGGCAGTTTCTCCCCGGAGATGAGCTCCAGAAGTCGCACGAGTGGCACACCAGTTCTTAGTTCAGTATATACATCAGTCAAGTCAACCTTTTCCTTTAAAGTGAATGCACATTAAAATAAAATTACACACATTTCCAATACATCCAGTTTCTACAATCAAGTAATCATAAAGTGGGAAGACATCGGCTAACAAGCATGTTGCAGGTAGTGACATACATGTTCTTATGTCCTATAACTGCATTTGTTTTATGCATCATAGGCAGTTTTAAACAAGTTTAGGCATGAATTCAGCAGCTGGCTTTATTTTACCATTGTGTTTGGCTAATTGCCACTGTATTCCACTATGACGTGACTCACTCACACTCCTCTCAGTAAAGCAGTCCTGCTCTCAGCTTTCAAGCAAGAGACTTGCAACCACTCCCTAATCCATGTGTTGTGGGAATCTGATGTCTCTCAACAGATCTGCTTACTGCCTCCAATAGGCTCTGCTTACCCAGGGAATGAATCGAGGGAGCTTAGAGCACACCCTGCTTCTCTGGTGGGTCTACAGAGACGAAGTTCATCACTCAAGAGCAATGATAAAACAATAAAATCTGCTTGCAATTACTGCAAACCTTTTTGCAGCTTTCATAATTGCTTTTAAAAACGATGGTCTTTAGCTAACTGCTAACTTGCATGCAAC
The DNA here is from genome assembly GCF_001515625.1 of Sinocyclocheilus rhinocerous. Lineage (NCBI taxonomy): Eukaryota > Metazoa > Chordata > Actinopteri > Cypriniformes > Cyprinidae > Sinocyclocheilus > Sinocyclocheilus rhinocerous. The sequence goes on along the minus strand of NW_015656153.1, from coordinate 1,662,238 downwards.
TAATAACCAGCTAGTACAAGAGTGCAATAGATTTTCTCAGAAAGCAATATTTAGGTTTTTAATGATAAGTGTGACCTTTTATAATAAACATGTTATGAACGGTGTTGTTTGATACAGAACAATACACAGGAGCAACTGAGGAAGGGGAAAAGGAAAGGGGAATGTTTAAAACACATCTCATTCTTTCAGACAGCTGCCTGTATACAGCTATTAATATATTTGTGTGCCCTAACAAGCCGAGGAAGGTTGTTGTACCACTTGTCTGTTTTAACATCTTCCTGCTGTTAGTGTTTTATGTAAGTTAAGTCTCTCAGTTGGTTCACACAACAATGGCAGTAAGTACGAGAGGAGGTAATATGTAACCACTGTTAAATATAACACTCAAAGGGAGACAAATATAGTGGAAAAATCAGGTATAAAAATATTATGCAATGACAGTCAAGGTGGTACTATTTCCTTCCTAAATCTAATATCGGTGATGTTGATGTAATACAATGTAAATCATCTTTGTTTTTCCCTCCCCTGTGCTGATCTGTCAAAACCAAAGGTTTGCATAACAGTGTATAAAAATTAACTATTGAGTTTTCCTTTATGTCTACCTGCCACTTTCTCTCATCATTATTACTGAATTCAATCTCAGAGTGTATATATAGAAAACAGTGGGCTAACTTGTTTAAATAAGCAACTAAACGAACTGTGCACTTATCGTGAGACAAGTACATAAAGTATGTAGATGGTAATGTAATGGACAATGATAAAATAATTATGACCTTAACTGGGTTCAAGGGTTCACAACTAGAGGTAATCATGCTGGAGTGAGCATATCGTAAACTAAAGTAAGTCACAAGACTGGAGTCAGGATCACTAACATTATATTACACTAGATATCACCAAAGTTATCGTGATATCTTGTGAATCATGAATTTTTGTGTAATCAAATTGCTGTGCCGCCAGCAGATATCACTGATTAAACGAAGTGGATTCTTAACTGGGTTCAGGGGTTCACAACTAGAGGTAATCATGCTGGAGTGAGCATATCGTAAACTAAAGTAAGTCACAAGACTGGAGTCAGGATCACTAACATTATATTACACTAGATATCACCAAAGTTATCGTGATATCTTGTGAATCATGAATTTTTGTTTAATCAAATTGCTGTGCCGCCAGCAGATATCACTGATTAAACGAAGTGGATTATTTATATATATATATAGACAGAAAGATAGCCATAGCAAGATTCTAGCCATAGCAAAAGGGTTGATCATGACACATTTGAAATGTAAGCGTTAGTTTAAGTGTTGGTGCTTAGTTGTGTCTCTGATTGTAGATCTTGTTGCCTGAACTAGCATTGAGGTTCAGGAAGGCTTTGGATGGACTTATTCGTACCCCATTCTTTGAGAAGACACTGTTCATCCATTTTGTGTAGGTCTTCTTCTGCACCGTCATCCGCTGTTCCTGAAGCTCTCGGAATCGGCCATCCGACTCCTCTCCATCTCCCTGTTTAAACATCTCCTGACTGTGTTAGTCCCTGAAAACAACATATGAAAAATGCATGTAACTCTTTCAAAGATACAAAAACCAGACCCCACAGATTGTTCATTTACAATAGCTGCCCACAATGAGTTTAAAAATTAAGCCATACACATGATTGGTGAGGCCTTTACGTTTCGATTTTTGAGCTCTTTCGGGAAGTTAAAATAAAAGAGGATAGTACCAAGGAAATGTCATTGTGAAAGTTAAATATGACTCAAGTTTATAAATCAACTTTGTTCTCTTATGTTTGAGGAAGTGAAAGCATCAGGGCAATCATGCCTCTCCTGCTGACAGTGTAATTATGTACTTCAAATCTGACTTTACAGACATCTTTAGAAGGATCATAAAAATAACTAGCATTTCCAAATCAGGTGATAAATTGAATGTCGGGATCAAGGATTACAGATTACTTAGTAAACTGGCCAACTTTTCATGTCTTAATACTTTTCAGATATTATACTGTAGAACATCATCTTAGTAGCATCTTAATGCTATGGTGCTATTATATATATATATATATATATATATATATATATCGACAAAATATTATTTTATATCCATATTTATAATTCGGTGAAATGGACATTTGTTTAATCTAGTTTAAAACAAATATGAACAATTAAACTGTAATATTACACATCTCTGTAGACAAACTTCATTTCATTTTTGCATAATCTGTATTTTTTTGTTTCTTAAATGTTGCCATTTGTATATCCTACAATTATTTGAAACACTTGCAAAAAGTATTACATTTGTTTGTCAGATTGTGATGCGCAGAATGCAAGAGATTTCGAATTCACTTACCCTTCTCAAGGTTTGTTTTCAGCACTTAGGCACAGTCAGTGCTAATCATAGACTTTCATCATAGGCATAAATTCATGATTTGAGCGTAATCCGATAAATCCTCTTTAAGACTGATCAGTGTTGAGGAACTGAACTGAACTTTGACGCTGTTGTAATGGACTGAAAGGGAGGGTAATTCTCACTCACCTGACCGTGTGCTACATGAGGGGTAAAGGTTGCAGTCATATTCAGTATTTTATGCAATTCAGCAGCACACACCTCTCTACAGGCCCATCCAGGAACAGCCATGCCAGTTGAATGCTAATTGATTTGGGGTTGAAACAACTGAAATTACAGTTATTCAAAAAAGATTTAGTGCATGTTCAAGTTTCTATTGATTACGAATTTCAAAATAAAGTCTTGGAGAAACAATTAATTTTAATTTGAAATAGAAACATTCATTACATTCCCTTATTTCATTTAAAATATAAAATTTGCAAATTACATATTAACAGATGGTTGACGGTTGTATATACGTCAGAGGCTCATTAAAGTATAGGAAGCACCATTAAACACCTATATAAATGTACTTAAGTGTCTGGGAAACTTGAACAGAATGGCTTTAATAACATTTTACAGTAATCTTAACTTTACCTGCACATAAACACAATGATTTTTCATGTTTAAAAACCTTAAGAGAAGGCCTCATGTCAAATAGTTACAGTCTAGTTCATGTAATCCACCTCTGAGCTGACCAAAACAATCTCTGTATATTAAAATGTGCATATGGTTATAGTGACAGTGTTTAACATACATAATTACATTCATCTGTAGTGATAGTCTACAGTAGTAATTACGTCTTAGTGTATACTCGGCATAAAGGAGTTTCATAATGACAGCTGATTTCATCATTCAATAGAAGTTCTTTTACACCTCAGAAATATAAACACTGTTTAATTCAATGTTGTTTCTTACTGTCATTGTATATAACATTATTAATTGTTTATGTCAAATCTTTAATATATATATATATATATTGTGACAAGCGTCCCGAGCTCACATCAGCGTTGCCCTGGAAACGGACGAGGAACACCTGCACACGCTCATCACGGGCTGATTGGTCACAGCTGAGAGTCATCAGCCCACGGCCAGATAAGCCGCGTGAGGCCCGAGGAAAGGGAGAAGAGATGCTCTCCCAGAAGCTGAAGTCTAACGTGTTGTCTCCTTTACATTCCAGAAACCAGCCCGTGACCAAGCAGCCCACACACGAGCGCCGCACGGACTCACCGACACTGGAACACGCTCACGGAGAAGCACCGACTCACGCACGGAGAAGCCTCGACTCACCTCAGGACCCAGCGCACTCACTTGAGCACTTTCTCTGTGAATAAATCCACCCTCCGGGGTATTTATTTGAGCTCTCCTTGTCGCGTGTTCCTTCCACCCCGTTACAATATATATATATACATAAAATTTTATTTTAAATTAGAAGGCAGAGAATAGAGTTGGATGACAATCTCTCCAGGCTGACAATCTCAAAAAAAGTAAGGAAGAAGAGTGGTACTGGAACACTCATGAATACTGAAATTGTAGAATGTTTTTGCAGGATTATTTTTTTTAAATGTAGATGTTTCACATTTCTAAATGCTTGCCGCTATAAACTACTATAACTCTTCACAACCTAGTCAGTGTAAGACAGAAATAGTATACACAACAAAAAACGTTGGCAAAACTCAGTGCTGTTCAGTGTAATGCTGTTATTAATTTGTACATTTAATCAATGTCACATAATTCGATCCCAAAAAAAAAGTAACACCCAGTGTAAGAAAAGTGTATGTAGTATTTTTTGTATGTAGTATTGAACATAATTTTAATTGCATCATGAAACACTGAATTACTCTCAATTTTGCCCACATTAAAAATGCTCACAAATAGTCTATTTCAGCATTATGATGCAGTTCATATGAAAAGTGTACATTCATGGAAATGTTTCAAAATTAATTTAATCGATATTCACACTGTCAGAATGAGTGAAATGAATGAATGCTTCTGTGTGTATTATTTTTGGCTGCTGTTATGCATACTTAACTGAAATTGTTATTTATTATGAAATGTAATATAACATTGAAAGCACTGCATAATGAACTGCACTGCCATCCATTTTTACAGTCTGCAAGCACATGTCGAAATAACACAAGGTCAGGGAAAAAATTTAGAAGTAATCAATTACATGGACTGTAATTTTAATATGCATGTCTTTCAAAAATATGAATATGTTGTTCTTTAACACTGAGTGCACGTATATTCAAACATACTTAATCTTGGGCATGTGAAAGTCACACATGTCTGTTGATGAAAGATGGCTTAACCAATAAAGCTTCATCCCTTTCAATGAAGTAAGACTTCAGTATTCAAAGGCCACTTTGTGCTAGCAGCTGGCTGATAAATATGCAGATTTGAAGATGATCAATCCTCCTGGTGGTTGTACATGATGTCTGCAGTGGGGTTCTTCCTGTGCGATGGAGGCACTAGGTGATTTGGTAGCTCTGTAGGAAGCTCAAATCCCTCTAATTTGACTTTAATAAGATGCTGAGCCAGAGCAAATTCTTCATCATCCAGCATGCCGTCCTTATCACAGTCTGCCAGCTTCCAGATCTTTCCCAGTACAGTGTTGGGCAGACGAGAATTCATCATCTCCTTCTTGGCATTGATGCCAGTTACCTTCCCATTGATAGGCATCAGTGTGTAGAAGATTTCGTCGTAGCGATGTTTGTCGCGACTCACGATCCAGTCCTCAGTATCAGCCCCTGCACTGATACCCTCACCATAACCGTGGCCAAAAGGCCCGTCGGACGAGTCCTCAAAGGCTCCACCCATTACCATCAGAGGAGGCTGTTTGCTTTCTTCCTCTCGTATCATGTTCATCAGACTTGAGATCTTGGTGGACAACATTCTGTCCACAGATTCAATCAACTTCACCTTCAAAGAAGTGAACTTGCTGAAGTCGTAGTGTTGCAGTTGCTCCTGCATGTTAGCAGATGTAAGTGACAGAAGGAGACATTTTAATGTCAAATTAAAGTGTCTGTAATAATATAGCATAAACAACTGAAACACACCGGGTTAGATTTTTTGTTTCATTATTCATTATCATTTTTTATAATGTGTTTAAAGATCATGACGGAAACAATTATTTATAAAGTAAGGCCTAAACAAATGAGGCATCCAAGTACTGAAGTTGTTATTTCAGTGATATGATGTCTAATTCTGGAGTGAATCAATGTCACCTACTGTACAGTCTATTTAGAGCATGGCCTTTATCTTTCAAGTGCTGCCTGGAAGCTGTCTGGTTGAAAAGTTCACTGAGAGCATGTGTGCAGTCAGTAATTAGCAATGTTATTATAGGTAATGGCTGCTGGGTCATTCCGTGTCAAACCAACCAAATTTCAGAAACTTACTGGTAACACTTTATAATAACTTTCATTTATAAATCATTAACAAACATTATATAATGCTTGTAGACACGCCCCTTATTGCTGATTGGTTACAAGTTTGTTTTGCTAGTCGGCCCAAATCAGCTTTCTAAGGGTGCTTTCACACCTGGCCCGTTGTTTCAGAACCTGGTGCGTTTCCCCCATTAGCTCAGCTCGTTTGGGCATATTTGAACACGGCAATCGTGCTCAAGAAACATTGCCATATGAAAGTGAACCGCACCAAGAATAAAAAGCAACATTGTAATAATTTTAATCCCTGTTTCGGAACAAAGCAATCGATCTACAGGTGTGAAAGCACCCTAAAGCGTTTTTGAAAAATCGCTTACCCCACCTTTAAGACTGGTTTTGTGGTCCAGGGTCACACATTATTAAATGTAAATTGAAATGCTAACAAATGTCAGTAAACTTTCAGTTCATATGATCTTCATTCATTGGTCTTTGTTTGTTGTGTAGACCTCTATTTACACATCTTAACAAATAATCTATTAATCATTTATTCATGTTTTTGTAGTACCCAATCTAAAGTGGAAACTGTTCATCATTTGCAAATGTTTATAAATGTTTACTAATCATTAAAAGTAGCCAATCTAAAGTTGAAACTATTCATCATTTGTAAATGTTTATAAACGATTACTAATCATTTAGTCATTCTTTATGGGCATTGGACTTTTAGCTAATGTTACAAGGTTTGTTTAAAGGGTGGCTGGTTAAGCTTAGCTAAATGCTTGCTAAAGACATAACAGACTTTTGGTGCAAAAAAAAGTTTTTATTGCCTTAACACTCACATTAGTATAATGCTCTTCAGTGTATCATTAAACAGGATATTCCTTTAATCATAAATAAACAGGGGGAAAAAAAATCATTTTTAAAAGAAAATACTTGTTCATTTATCAAAACAATATAATATAAACAGATTGAACTGTGTTCTCTTCTAATAATCAAATTGACCCTTGAACACTGTTGACCCTTTAACCAACCCTTAAACCTACCCATACCACCAAACCTGTCCCTAACCTTACCCGTATCACACCTCAAGAGCAGCAAAAGTGTTGTGCATTAACACAAGCTTTTAATTATTTTATAACATATGTTAAAATCATTTGTAGATTTTCAATAGGTGCTTGATCATATGGAATTGAAAGTTTAATGACATTTGTAAGTATTTTAACTTACATGAAATAATGATTTGTTTGAACATTATCTAATGTTTAATACGTTTATTAGCAAACATTAACAAGCACATTATCTCACATTTCTAACTCTTTGAATATATATTAACTAATAATCCATTAAGCATTATATAATGTTTGTTAATGATTTATTAATGAAAGTTATTATATTGTGTTAACAACTTTTCAACTGTTAACAATTGTGTTAAAATTGTCGATTTTGTCAGTATTTTTTCTGAAGAAAGATAAACATGTATAGTGATGAAAGTCGAAATATTAAATGTCATGGATGTATACTGAGTAACTTACTATTTTGTAGAGGGGGGTCAAAATGACAATTTTCACCAGAGATTCAGAGCCAGATTTGGAGGGGGGTACAGCTGACTTTAGAAAGATGGCAGCATCATTATGTTATTTTTATACACAGAGATTAGTAGGTCTGTTAGTAAAATCTGTTGACTTTAGCAATCTTTGTTGCATTATATGCCAGTGGTGACCATTCAAAAGTGGGTAAAAGCACTTTTCAATTTTTTTTCTCCAAAGTTTGCATGCCTGTATCTCAAGAAGTATTAAAGATATCTTAATTTTGGATCTCAACAAACTTTCCTTTTGGCATCTTCATTTTTAAGGCCTTATTTGGTTCATTTCCAGAGATATTGGAATCTCAATATGGCTCCATGAGTAAAATGTTAAATTGTACACATTTTCAGTGGTCAAAAACCAAATGTGGGTCACTTCGCATACAAATAATACTTTATTTCTTTTAAAGAGGAATGTCTGAAGAACAAATAATGTTGAAACTAGAAATGTATCTTGTTTTCATCTATCAAAACAAAAGTATCTGTATGCAAAGGAATTTTTCTAACAGACCTACCAATCTCTGTGTAAAAATAACATAATGATGCTGCCATCTTTCCCCACTGTACTCTGGCTCTGAATCTCAGGCGAAAATTGTCATTTTGACCCCCCTCTACAAAATAGTGGATTACTCCGTAAATAGTCATCCATGATATTTAATATTTTGGCTTTCCTCACTATACATGACCACTGGTTGAGTTGACACAGAATGACCCTGCTGTTTTTTCATAGCAATTAAAATTCTGCATGCCTGTACGTTAAGTAAATGTGAAAGACCCGAATGTGAGATGTATCCCCATTAATCTCTGTAAAGTAATGTGAAACTGCATTACATTGCTTGACTGAAGTCTTGTTTTCACATATACTGTAATGCAATTTCTGATGTGGGCCTAGAGAGTCATGCTGGGTAAACATCCTTAGGCAAGAACAGAAGAAAGTGAAAGTAAGGACTCTGTCTGCTCCTCAGACAATAGCAGGGCTGGGACTCAAGCAGCCCCCTCAGGAACTCAACCACAGCACTAACACACTGTACAAAACAAACATTCCTCAGATCTACAGCCTGGAATCCTCATACATCTGCACCAGCACTTAACATAATCTAATAACCAGCAGTTGTTGGAAATTTTATTCATCCAAGAACAGCTAGTGTCTCTCTAAATAAAACAAACATCCTGGTTAGTTTTGTTTAGTTTGTAAACATATGTAGAAGCCATAATATAACATCTAATATTTACCCATGTTCCAAAGACACAGGCCAAGTCTCACCTGCATTTTAATGACATTAGGGAAATCTCCAGGTGAGATGTGGTGCTCTCTCTGCAGAATCTGATAGATTTCAGGCAGGTGGGCAATCAGCTCTTCCTTTTTCTTCTCTTTTCCAAACAGGGAAGGCATTTCCTTCTTCAAGTAGCTGATGATGTAAGCATGCACCTATAACACACACAGCAGATTATCAGTAAGTTCATGAGAAGATATGGTGAACCTGTGCTTATAGAATAATGTATACTGGAAATATAGGCCTTGATTTAACATATTGATTATTTTAAAAAATAGATGTGCTGCTAGGCATACATTTTGAAAATGATTTTAATAATAATAATAAATGATATATTATTGTTTATAATTATAATAGTTATTATAATTTTCTTATTTTTTGGCATTATTTTATTATAACAAATACACTGCCCTAACATTTAGTGACTACATTTAAGATACACACAAGCTGTAGCCCAATGACAAGAGCAACTATTTATTTAAAACAAAGCCTAATTTATGACATACGGCATAAGTTTAAAATGAACACCTAAAAGTTACAACCCAATTAAAGCAATTTAAGACCTCAAATTATATCACAATGCATTGTGTTTTTTATGTTACAATAAAATAAACACAGGATCAATATCACTATTATTATACTATAGACAATTTTTCTCACATGACATCCACCTCCTGTTACTCTAGGCCGGTTACATAATCAAACACCATCTGTGTGTTTACACCTTGGAAATGTCCTTGCCAAAGGAACATTCAAAAGCGTCTGTATTTACACAAACTTTTTCCTCAATATAGAGGAAGTACACCACCAGAGATCCAAATTAAGGCTGGGCTTTTCCCTTTTAAGCCATGTTTATTCCTCTTAAGGATGATTGGCGGCTCGAGGAGGACAGGAAAGGCGTAAACATGACGAGTGGCAAGACTAAGTGGGGTGGAGAGGTTAGGAAAAATAAGGGCCGTGCTCTCTTCAAGCCTGTTACACACATTCCTTTGTACCATGGAAAGGACTTTTCTGGGCTTTTCCAGGAGATGGAGAAGGCATTTAACTGCCTCACATGGCTTTACCATTACAGGAAGGCATGCACAGGGCTTCAGGATTCCTGTTTGCTGGACGTGTTTGGAAAATATTGCGGAAGAGATAAGATGCACTTTCTGTCATGGTTCCATGAGTGAATTGTTTATACGTCCATATTTAAGTGTTAAGGCACAAGCAGGTTGTGTTGAATGGGGCTCATGTGGTACAGTGTGTAAGTTCATACAGTGCACTCATTTTAAAAGCCAAAAACAATAGTGGTTGAACTAAGGTCAAACACAAGACAAAATAACAGACAATGAGCAGCGATGCTTTACAAATAATTATTTACAAATAATATAAATACATCAACACTAAAAATATGAATATCTAATATGTATACATTTATAATCTATAAACATTAAACATTTTTTATAATTAACTAACTTTAACGAAAATACTAAAATAAGATTAAAATAATAAAATAGGCTTATAAGTATATAAAAAATAATACAACTATTACCATATAATAAAATTATATGACAGATCTCAGGCATAATATACACCATTTTATGCATTTAATTTTAACATACATACAATAACATAAATGACACTAAACTCATTTTTAAAAGCGTCAAAATGAATTTCTAAGTGGACTGCTAAGTTGTGATGTTAAAACCCTTACCTTAGCAAGCCGAGCTCTTTTGATGAGGTCATTCAGCTTACGCAGGGCAGCGTTGTGAGGCAAACTCTGGATGTCTCTGAAGAGATCTTGTGTTTCAGCTTCAAACAGACGCCGGTTGTCTGCATTTTGGAGAGGTTTGCCCCAAAAAGAGCCGAGATAGACCCTCGCCACCTCTGGAGTATTGATCACCTTCCCCAGCGACCACATCAGCGCACCATAAACCCGCATCAGCTGCTGAGTGTCCACCTGGTCAGCCTTGTTCAGTACCACGCGGATTTTGTCATCCTGCCCACGGAAAGCTTTGATCGCTTCAGAAAACTCATCAGATATGTCTAGCTTATGGGCGTCAAAGAGGAGAATGATACGGTCCACTCGCTCTCCAAACCAGCGCAGAACCTCTGAGAAATCATAGCCTGTGGGGGAAATATGTCAATAGAACAGAATTAAAATGTGAGAATTAAAATAAGAGAAAACAGATTGAGTGTACTGCATTCAGTACACACCATTAGAGATAGTAAAACGATAGTAAAAACACAATTAAAAAACATACATAATATAATAAAGGAATTCCCCCTGTTAGCGGAACCCCAAAATCTTTATAGTAGATTTTAAGTTAACATTACATTGATTTAGCAATGCAGGTAAACCGATAAAATATTTCATTTATATAATATATTTTAATTCTATATATTTATGATTAAATTAAATATTTGCTTTTCATTAACACACAAACCCATGTTTGGGAAACCCTAATAGAATATAAATATGCATAATAAATAAACAGACATAATAAAAAATATTATTAATAATAAGAATAATAATTAATATATTATTATTATTATAAATAAACAAACAAACAAATGTAAAATATAAAATACAAATATCCGAGACCAAACTTCACTCATGGTAACATTACACACAAACAATTCATTTGAAACTGGTATTTCACAACTGGAAAATGTGTTCAACTGTCCTTCGTGCATTAATAATGGTTACACCTTTGCTTCTGTAGCTGGAAGAAAGGGGTATAGAAAGAGAGAAGGACATAAAGATCAGCTTTCAAGCCTTGTGCACAAGTCACTGATCTGTCATGACCATGAGAACCTCATAGAGACTGGGACACCACTTCAGTTCTCATTCACATATAGCTCATTATAAACCAGTGCAAATTCAGATTTTAAAGCAATGAGATCCAGCTTATCCAACCACCCAACAGTCATGAGGAAATGACGCTGTTCCAACGACAATGGCATGGATTACACATTGCTATAAAAATTTTGCAAAAACCTCTGCCAAGATTTTACAAAGGAGAAGCTCAGTGCTTGAAGAGTGTGGGAACCATCAATGCTGTTCCATGTAAGGCAACTATGTACAGAAGAAGGACTCTAAATTTACTTTTTATTCTGACTCTACATTTTTATTATTAAACAAAAATTTAAGTTAAAATGTACATAAAAGTAAAAGGGAACATCCATGTCTTGGCTCCTATACCTAGTTACCATTTCTTTTAGAGTATTAGCCATAGTTCAATTGAATTGATCCTACAGTGTGATGAATACATTTTTAAAAGTACAAACAGTCCAAACTTCATGCATTATAATTATAAAAATCAACAATATAGTGTTTAAAATTGTAGAAAAAATTAGATGGTTGTTGCATGTCACACCAGACGTTGTCAACTTACCAGGATTATTTCCCATAAATATTTAATCACTTTTATAAAGAGCAGCCTAAATATAAATATGCTGCTCATTTATAAAATTTAGAAACTGGAAAAATTTAATGCAGGCACAACACAAATGTCTGGGTTTAGTAACTTTGAAAAATTCATAGTCGTAATAAAAATGAAATATGATTAATGCATAAGGTTAATGGTGCATCGTGAGATGTGTCAGAGACGATAACGTAAGAGGAATGCAACCTCAGCTGAGTGGAGCTAAAGCAGGAACAGATGTGGAACGCCCATGTACATTGTTATCCCTCATGGCCGAAGCTGCGGCCGTACATTTGTGCTGTTCTACATTTGTGCCACCAGGCCTAATCTGTAGTCTGCAGACCCTCTGAGTCTGCATACACCCATGGTGTACCTCTGCTGCCGTGCATTTTCATAGATAACACTTGTGCAGCATGAACAGGCATATCTCATGACTGTGAAAAATTGCTTGGCCACGTCTCAGAAGTGCTCTGAACTTTTATAAAGAATATCTCTTTGGATTTGAGACTTTAGTCTTTGCAACTTTACTCTTGGTTTTATGCACCAAGAGCTTGTAACACTCCAAAGAGAAAGGAAAAATTTAAATCGCATCATATCGCCCCTTTAAAAAAAAATTTAATCAAATCATGTAGCAGCTTGTTTTGTTAATTGATTTTCTAGAAACACATAAACACCAGCTACATGCTGAGGTACCAGTATGCTGATATAAACCCTGAAGTGTATTTGGCAAGCTAAACTCATGCTTTTAAAATGAGGAAAAAGAAAGTGAGAAATGCTGACTTCATAACATCACAGACTCATCACGGTTTCCAGCGTATCTGCTGGTGTCATGCAATGGGAAACAGGGACGGGAACGACAGAGGAAATTTACAATGAAACAGGCCAGATCTGGTGACTAAAAAGAAAACTAATGACTAAAGCATTATGATTGTTCCTTATACTGGGAACATGAGCTTCAGTCCTCCCGGGAGTGAACCAGCCTGTCTGCTCTAATGCATCACACCAAATCTATTTTCAATGGGAAATAGCCACAGAGACTCTAGGATGAAGAATTTTGCTAAGGCTAAACAGCAGATTTCACATTGTTTTGGTCATGTGACATTATCTTCCCTTTACTAAGCATCCAATTGTGACTAGTTTTACCTTGACAAACAGCTCTTCTCTAATAAACATCTTTGAAGGAGCACTTGAGAAGACTGTCAGAGAAGAATCAGGTATATTTGATGGTGTCTGTTTTGTCATTTGATATCCCATTGCATGTGTTTGGCCATGTGACAGACTCCGGCCTTTGTTTGTAATACAATTCTACAAAGACTAGAGTGAACATTCTCCTGTACAGTAAACACTCACTGCAGCCACTGACCTCTGCTTATGCGCTGCTTCTCGCCAGACAAGATCCCTGGCGTGTCAATGATGCTAATGCTCTGCAGAACTTGGTTGGGCATTTGTGAGCAGATGAACCTGGTGAGACAGATGGAGAGAGTTCATCACCTCATGTTATCACCGGAAATGCTGGTAGTATCACTACATTTGGCGGTTGACTCATTTGATCTGAGTCATGGGAAAATATAACAGCTGAGAAACATTTTCTCTTTAAATTCTTTCAAAGAATAAAGCTTGACACAAATAATAAACTATAGGAGACTAAAATACCAAAGAAGTGAAAGCCGCTTTATAAAAACAAAAGGAGACTAACATGCTGTATATTTAACTTCAGATTAAACAGGGCTTACTAAAAAAATTAATGTGGTCACATTTACCGTTGTTCTGCGAAATTTCACAGAAGCTGTACTTCATGCATTGCTAAACCACTAACAGTGGAACTTTTTTGCCCACAGAATTTTGCCAGTATTTTGTTAATGTGACCACATATTAACAGAGGCAAACTTTATTAAAAAAAAATAAATGAAACCTAAAAATTTTTTTTTTTTTTAAATTTTGCATCCATCCAGAAAACAATGCTGTGAAGGCCAAAGACAACAAATAAGTATTAACGAGGGTTTTAAACATGTTGATTGAGGTTGATGAACTATTGGACAGTAGTAAATTACTCCACAACCTTGGGGCAATGATTCAGACATTCAACAAATATATAATACATTCATAATGTTTATAAAACTATTATTTAATCTCCATGTGAGGGAATATTATGGTGATGTTAAGATTGCAACATTGTCTCAAGTGAGTTTGAGGATGTCTTTTTTTTTTTTTTTTAAATAAAACCTTAGAGGAAATTGCAACATCTGTAAGCAAACATCACCTGTCAGCTGCAAAGCAGAAGAACATGCGGAGAAATAGAGGAAGCAGCATTTGACCAAGTTTCATTTCCAAGAAAATTACACATGCATTTTATTCAAAAGAGCCAGTATATAAGAGCGAGGAGAGAATAAGTAAAATAAACTGCTGTGCCCAAACATGCCATCACGTGACGCACAACAGGGTCCACAGGAAACAAAGTGCATTGTTTTGAGGTTCCTTTGGAGGAGAGATGTTCTCTGTCAAGTGTGCCTTTGACCTCTATAGTGGTGACTGTCAAAGAAGTACTTACCAATTTCCCCTCCACATAAATATCCAGCAAACAGGGAAAAAAAAAACCTTTGTCTAACTGTCTAGGTACTAAAATTAAACATTAAAACTTGTGGAAGCTCATGCAACAGCTACAATTACCTAAAAGGAGAAGTGACCAAGCCCCTTTACACAGTTTTTGAGCCACTTTGTTTGTGGAAAAAATTTGCCTGTAATAGAAAAGCGAGCTGCGTGAGACGAAAGGAAGAAATGAATGAGCAGCAGAATGAGATGGGTAGAAAAACATCTTAACCTGTTAAGTGTAAAGTGACAACTGCAAAGCATTGTGGCATAATACTGTATATAGTGTGAATGCATGGTCTTAATAGTATTTTTATAGTTAAACTGTAAACCTTAAACTGTACTTAGGCCATTCCAGACAGTTTCCATATCCTATACCACTGCCAGAGCAAGATAATGGAAAATCCTTGTTTTGGCAACGGCCCGGGCAAGAGGGACATCCGTTACAGAATGTAGCGAGCAAGAATATGTGCCCACATCCTAGAATTCCCTGCTGCATGACATGATGTCTAACAACTATTCTCCTGGCTCAAGCTTGACTGAACACTGAAATATGGTGTTATTAATTGATTCAGCCCCATTTTACTTCTTCAGAGGTGTTGAAGGGTTAGATCACCCAAAAATGGGTAAAAGATCACTAGTTTTATCCGCAAGATCAAACAAGATGCAATTTAAATTCACGATGACTTGGATTAAACCTTTTGATTCATATATATTACTTTTACAATCTCTTTTAAAGCTCGCTTTTTAAAGCGTCAAAATTAAGGTGGAATGCGCTTTCGGTGGAGGGACAGAAATCTCTCAGTTTTCATCAAAAATATCTTAATTTGTGTCTCAAAGATAAAATGACAGTCAGAGATGAATGACAGTCTTCAGTTTGAAACAACATGATAATGTGTAATTGGTGACCATTTCCATTTTAGGGTGAAATTACCAAAATTCCAAGATTTAAATATTTTGAGCAAGCAAAGAGCCTCTGAGTAAGATTGTATTTAAGACACTTGATTGGCATACTAGTCATAATCATTGAAGCTCAAATCTAGGGATTGGGCTCTTGATATTTACCTATTTAAGAAGGCATTTCCAAATGCATTGAGTTTACGGAAGGGTTTCTTGGGGTCCACAACCAAGGCATTTCCAGGAACAATCCCCTCGTTCTCATTGTACATCACAGCTATGAATCCATCCGTCGTTGGTTCAGGGCCAATTCGCATTCCTGGAAAATCTTGCTCCAGAAGATACCTGCAGGAGGGAGAGGTTAAGTATTAACAAACCACTACTTAGTCAACTGGAGTGGCATGATCATGTGACAGCACATGCTAACAACAAAATGTCATGGTTGGGTGAGAATAAAAACGAATGGAACAAATGCTGCAGCGATTTATTTAAAATGCTACCCAATAGCCTTTAGGTTGAGACAAATAAACATCCAAGCTGATCAAGGATCAAAGCTAAACAGTGGCACTTAACCCTTGGACAAATGCTAGAATGTGAAAACAGACCTATTCATCAGTCTCACTCTTCCTGGATCCCTACCACATCCTGCCAGAGGATGAGAAAGTGTCAAAGGTTTCCAAGCAAAGAAACACACATGGCTTGTCATTAAAATCTATCAATAACACAAGGGAACTACGAATCAGACTGTATTCATTGTTAAATATGGCTGAATTACTCCTTAAGAGACATGAAAACCATTTTACGAGGGGAGGTGAAAAAACAATACAAACATAAGTTGTCTCTCGAACTCAAATACTTAGCAACTTATTATTCATTCAACTGCAATAGTGTTTAAACAGTCTTAAACATCCATCATTTTCAAATATGACCTTATGTTTTACATTATGAATGGCTGATTTGGTAATAAGCCAGTTCTAGTTTGAGAGGAGTTCAACATGAAACAGAGCTACTGGATTTTCTCATTCATTCAGAGACTGTCTAGAACAGGACCTGATGAGCAACAGCACAGACATCAAAGCTAAATAGTATTGACCTACAGTGAAAAGCCAATAAGAAGAATAATGATGCTTTTATGAGTTGTTTGCATACTCTCCAGCCTTCTGCATCTTTTCACAGGTGAATGGACTATGCGAGCTGGCATAAGCTGTTTTTACACACCCCCTTGCCAGGGTTTGCAGCCACCACAAAGAGCTGACTGTACTGAACTTCACACGTGTACATGCTGCTCTTTGAGAAATTAAATAAGTACGTGAAAAATAAACTCTCAATAAATATTCTTGTGTCTAATAATATTGTAATGCGTTTCTTGACTTACTAGACATTACAATTCATTCAAGTTAAGAACATTGACAGAAAAGTACACTACTTGGTGTTTTGCTGACACACACCTATTTGTCAAAGCCGTGCATTACCTGATGAAAGTGGTCTTCCCTGTGGAATACTGTCCGACCAGAAGGACCATAGGCTTGCTCTGGAAGTCCGCCTCCTCCAGCGCCGGTGAGTGGAAGTCATGGAAGAGGTAGGTCTCCTCCAGAGGCAGAAGTTTTTTAGTATAAAGACTCTGAAGTCCTTCAGTCACTGTTTGAAACATGTCTCCCTCCTTGTTCTTTCCACCCTGTTCCTTATTTACCCAAGTGAACATGTTGCCGTTCCTCGCAGAGCTCTCTTTTATACGTGATGCAACCTTAGTTTCCTTTTTAAATGTGAGGAATTTAAAACTGTCCCAGTGTTGTTGTTTTTAATTTTTCTTTGTCTGTATTAGTATTGACACTAGCCCATCTACTGGCCACTGCGCGGACTGTCCAGCTGTGTGCGTGTCGCCGTGACCTCACCTGTGTCCTTTTATGTGACGCTCTCTTTCTCATGACGCTGGTGTGAATATTCATGAGCTGGAGTGACGCGCGGTTTCACGCTGGAGAGCTCCCGCTGCTGAGGGCGGGTTGCTAGGGCGGAGTGGCTGCTCTGCTGACTGCAAGGACTTTTCGGTGCAAACGAGAAGGGTAGGAACCAAATTGCTGACATGGAGAAAACCAAAATTCGCAATTTAAGAAATGAAATGCTTTCTCAATGTCATCCCGCAGTACATAATATAAGCCTAATTTAAATTGTTTGACAAAGCGATATTTTCAAGAACTTTTAAAGAAGCATTTTAAAACAAAATTTGACAATGCAGATAACGTAAACGTATTTACAGTATATCCGTTTTGTTTAGATTCATTATGGAATGACGTAATTGTACGTTGTTTCACTGAGACCGAAATTCTCCGTTAAAGCAGCACTTTGTAACTTTTGGCGCTCTAGCGGTTAATAAACAGAACTGCACACATCCCGCGGAAGAACATTCCAACCGGAGCTACTTCTCTGAGTTTATGTCTATGGCGATTTACGCAGGTATGTGTTACTCCGCGGCGGTGACGACCAGACTAGGCTACAATAGTCCAAATATAAGTACGTATTATAAGTGTACCGTAGTGATTCGGAATAAGACAAAAACACGGTTTGGAATATGAATTCATGATGTACTCGCTCATTATATACATTTCGCAAATTTTGAACACAGAAAAAGTTACATAGTGCTGCTTTAAATTAGCTCAGCAGACAGTGGGAAGTCAGGCTTGTACATTTACGCCACCTAGTGGTCAGCCATGAAATAACATAGTATTCTGTTTTAATACAGGCCAAATAGCAATTATAGAAGCTCACGAGGGTATGGGGCAAAAATGCCACAGAAAGTAACCTTAAAAAAAAATCCCTGCAGTGAATCCCTGGTTTTTAAATCTGTTATCTAATATTTTATATATTTCAGAATATTTTATTCTACGCATTTGACAAATTGAGAAAACGAGTCATGTTTAAAAATGCTCTTTTGCTCCTTAATTAAAAAAAAGTTATTGGCGTTGATTACAACCATAAAAATGATACTTAGGAGGACTGGTTGTTGTCAGCTAGGATGGGTCTAAATAATAATTACTTTTAAAAAATCTACATTGTTTATTTCCAATGCAAAGGTTATCAGATTTTCCTAAATACTTAATGTCATTAATCAGGTGTAAATTATTGTTTAGACCTCTTACATATAATCTCTTATTAAACCTAAACCTAATTAAATGATTGTTTTTGTCGTTGTTGTTTTGTTTTAGCAGTATCTCAAGATAATAAAGCTAATTTTTGTCCAATAGGAAATAGATATTACAGGTATTATTGACCTGTTATAAAACATCAGAGAAAAAAAATGGTATGGTATTAGTTTGTGAAAAAAAAGTTATAAATTGATACTTTTTCTAGCAAGACATTTGCTTAACTGCACAAGGGAAGTTTCAGTTCCCCCGAGGTCAAAAATAAATAAATAAACAAATAAAGTACTTCAACTTGACACATCCATAAAAACAGAATCCAGAATATTTTCCAACAATTTTATATTGATATATTTATACACATATTACACATTCAAACAATACTTGTGCAAAAACCATCCCTACCATGAAAACTGATCTGGATTATTGTATGCGTCTCTGGCAGCATGGCTGGACGCATAAAGGCGTTATTTTAGATTGTTTTAAAAAATAAAATACAAAACACAAAAGGACAATAGATTCTGATGCATAGCATCTATTAAGTAGAACATTAAAAAAAATAATGTGTCAAAGTGGTAAACGCAGAGAAGGTTAAGTCATGTAACAATAGGTTTTACATGCATAAAAACTGAGGTTTTGCTTTTTGACAATGGAACCCTTGCAGGGTCACTGTTTAGTGCCGATGTAGTCCTTCATGAATGCTCCAAAGTCAGGTCCTTTATATCTACTACACAGAAACACGTCCACCCCTGCGCACACAAACAAGACTTTCTAATCCCAAAACTCCTCTCCACATCAACTGTCCATCAACAAACCACTACAACACAACAGATGTCAGTTCCATATTTGCATATTGTACAAAACCACCAATACAAAGCTTGTCAGGTTACCAAACATGAAGGGTTACCTTCCAGACTTAACAACCAATATGAGAGATGACCATTAGCCCCAAACGCATTCATACTCATTGAAGGCTAACATGACGATGAGTGTAAACAGCTTCCTTTTACTTTGGGCTTGATGTTAGTCAACCAACACATCATCTAGGCATCATTTCGCCTAGTCTTGTAGATTCAGAGACATTAACATTCTTTGGGTTGATTAGAGTTGACGTATTACTCGTGACTGCATTTTAGATGTGGCTGACATGGGAGATTCATCTACTCAAACCTCGTCCAAAAGGCAGTAACTATCTAGCCCAGCAAGGCACGGTTGTTTCCCGAAGAGCGCACCATCTCTCGAGCACAAGCTGACGGCTCGGACTGTTATAAACCCAAACTCAGCCCTGCTCTTGGAAGTCTTGGCTGGGAGGGCTGTGTGACTTGATATTATCTAGACCCAGTGAAGTTGATTTCAAGGGTCCGGGAGGTCGGAGGTGTCTACAGTCACCTTAATGAAGATGGTGTCGTCTTTGATGCAGGTTCCGTTCTCTAGGACAGTTTGAGCCACAAAGAGTGGACAGCCCGAGGCGATGTTCATTTCACCAGTGGGCCGGCGAAAGCTACTGCTATTTGGGTCCGGTTTGAAGGCATCGCCTAAGTGTTTCCTTGCCGGCCCCTGGTCCATTAGCATTAATGTTACTTTCTGTTTGAACGGCCACGGCAGCAAGGCATCGTATTCCCCACGCATGACCACGAAGAACAGCGAGAGATGTGTGCCTTTACCCATTCCGTCCCCATTCAGATAGACGCGGGCACACATCTTGTAGCCGAAATAGCCCGTGTAGAAGGGCTGGCTGTAGAGCGAGAGGGTTTTTGAGGCCACGGCTTCCTGTTTCCGTCTTTTGTAGTCACGGATCTTCCAAATGAGCGTACCGTTGAAGCTGGCCGTCTCTAGCACCTGCAGCTTCAGGTCCATCTCCGCCAGGCGGATGTCATGGACACTCATCATGTCATCGTGACGTGAGAGCTGCTGCTCTAAGGAGCCTGGTGACAGTATTGAAATGTGTTAAAAACAATGTTGTGAACACAAATAAGTAGGCTACTTGGTATAATGTATAATTGAGGTGTATATGAAATTTTCTTACCCAGCGTGTGAGAACCAGAACTGGAACCAACACGACCCGAATCGAGAGAAGATACAATTGAACGCATGTTCTCCACGGACCCTCTCAGAGCCTCCACCTCCTCCCTCATAGCTCGCAGTGGACGAAGCTCCCGCAGCTCCATCTCGACCTCAAGCAGTTTCTCTGAGTGAGTGCTCATCAGCATCTACATACATAAACACACACACAAACATATAGAGAACTGCTTGCTTAAAGGTGTTTTAATCACAGATTCTAATATTTCATAGCTGGGTCCAAGAGTTTTTAAAATCAAAGTTTTAAGGTTTGGGGGGGGGGGGGGGGGTTAAAATTGAGATTTAAAGTCATAAATCTTAATGCAATTATTTTAAACATGAAAATACATCAATAATAATGTAACTACAATGTATACATTTTAAATAAATTGTATAGTACATATTTTACCCCTCAAAAGATTTTGTTGGTGTTGTTTTTTAAAGTCTATTTTGCTCAGTAAGGCTCTATTTATTTGATTAAAAATACAGAAAAACAGTAATATTGTAAATTGTTATTATAGTTTTAAAAAATTATATTTTAATATATTTCAAGATGTAATTTATTCATGTGATTGCAAAGCTGAATTGTCAACAGCCATTACTCCAGTCTTCAATGTCACATGATCCTTCAGAAATCATTATGCTGATTTTAGTAAGAAACATAATTTTGTGAAAACGTGACACATTTTTTAGCATTATTTGAAAGTTCAAAAGAACATAATGTATGTAACATGCTAAATGTTTTTGCTGTCACTTTTAATCAATTTAATGCATCCTTGCTGAATAAAAGTATTAATTTCTGAAAAATTTATACTTAATATACCAAAACCCAAATTTTGTCTGGTAGTGTATATTTTTGTCATTTATTCTTTGAATAACAGGAATTTATTTTGCATTGAGGATTTACATAGTCACTGTCATCAAATAACAAACAGGTAAACATGAAACAACATAGTCTACGATCACTGTTTATAAAAAAAAAAAAACAATAATAGAAAAAATGGAAATTTATGAAAATTACATTTACTGTATCATCATAAGAATTTGAGTAAAAAGTTGAACTGAAAAATGTACATGAATTTCAGAATTTTTAGTATTTGGTATGTCCCCGTTTTGCTGGTCATTTAAAAAAATGTTCCAAAGAGGATCTTCAAAGGAAATAGGAAATCTAATAACCTTTTATACAAAGGTTAAAGGGACCTATCCCTTTAAGGGAACTATCCCTTTAATTTGTATAAAACATGGTAAATGTCACACATTAACTAATTTGAATATTGACAGAAATCTTTTGACAGGAAATTGACACAAATGATAAGTGTTTCTTATTTACAGTATAATGTTTTTTTCTTTTTATTGTTCAAAATCCAAAAGCTTTAATTATTACCAGGTTTAAATTAGATCTCAGGCTTTGAGCCCACTGTAGAGGGCATGTAACAAAGCAAAGGCATTAAAACTTAAAAGCATGTCAGACTGAAATATTGTGCAGTACAGCAGACTTACGTCACTTTATACAAATTAGAAGTTATTTTTAGCTTCACCAAATGACTCAAAAGAAAATAAAACCACTACTTGGTGACGGCTCTCACCTGCATGCTGACTAGCTTCTGCTCCAGCTGCCTGTTCTTTTCTCTCATCTCCTCATACTGAGTCTCAACCTCTGCAAGACGACTGCTGAGGCTGGGCAGAACTTTATAACGCTCCATCAGCTCGCTCTTAACATCCTCTACCTACACACACAGATTAATCAGTGTACATGTTTAATCTGACTACATGCATGGTGGAAATATGAACAGGAAAAGCATATTCATTTTCACACCGGAAACACCAGTTTCTTGTTTCTGATATGTTAAATATAAATGTTCATAAATGTCTACCTTGGCCTCTAATGTGGTGTTTCTGACTGCCATCATTCTCAGGTGCTCAGACGCAAAACTGGACTCATGTTCCCTCATCTCTTGATTCAGCCCCTTTAAAATAATTAGAATTTTAATCAACATGGAAGTACTACTGCAATGTTAGTACATTTCAAATGTCCTTTAAATCAATGTCTGCTCAAGAATATCACCTTAAAGGAGCATCCGTAGCGAATAAAGGAGCAGGTCACTTGGGCCTTTGGACAGTCATGCTGATGACTGGACAGCTATAGGAGACACATTCATCTCATAAATACATCACAATCTGCCTTTATCATTCACTTACAATTGAAATCACTGTTCATGCGTTTAAAAGCAAAACACACACGTTAGTAAATCAAAAGTGATGCTCAATGCACTCCAAGCCTACCTCACTTCTTAGAATGGAAGAAAACGAGCAGTGATTAGGGCATGCTACAGGAAATGCAGGACAGACTGTATCTTTGTGTTTCTGTAAAGAGAGAAGACGGTTAGACTGAAATGCACTAAAACATATTGCATACTGACACACTTTCATGGTTCAAGACGCTCATGGTTAAAACAAAACTGTTAGTGTGTGGAGTACTAATGACAGGATCAACCAAGTGGAAAAACAGAAAGCATTCTTGAAGTGAAAACATACATCGATCATTCTCTAAATGACAGTCAACTTAATGGGAGATTCCCTCAAGTTCCTTGTACAAATGTGAAACTCAAAGGTCATGGGACATTAATGGCAGAACACAAGGGGAATACTTCTCATAGAGGAACTGAGATGTCCACTAATTCCAATCAAGGAAAAAAAAACTCAATGATAACTGAAAAAAGATCTCATGAATTTCTAAGTACTTTCCATTAGATTTCAGGTCCTTTTTATGGGAACTGGGGGGTTTTGGGTAATGCGTGTTACCTGTAACTCGGTGAGGGCCATCTTGTGATTGCAGAATTCACAGGTGATCTCTCTGTGTTTGCATTTGCGGCTCAAGTGCTCAGACATGTCTTTCCTCATCATCTTCTCCTTACACTTTCCCAAGGGGCATGGCACCTCGAAGTACGGACAAACTTCCAAGTGGTCCTGTTCAAATGAGAGAGACAAATCTGAATTTTGTGACCTAACTTTACCAAAAAAATCCCTTCTTAAACATAACACACACAGCATGTAATCTATCAATAAAACTACATTAGTCCATTCTCACACTTATAAAATGATATGCGAGTCAGTTTTAAGTCTAGGCTCACATTTCTCTGCGCTCGAGGCAGGTTCTATTTGGGAGGAATTTACCATATGATATGTAGACTATTGTGCCTAAGAATCATATGACTTACCATGACCTGCTGTAAACTCATTTGTTCTTTACATCCATTTTTCTCACTTCGGCAGTAGATCTTCAGAGCCATAATTTCCCTATTGCAGCACACATCCCGGAATATCTAACGTCATAAGAAAGAAAAAATAATCCGTTACATGGCCTGTATAACAGAGATTTGTTGTGTGCCTGTTATATGGCCCACATTACTTTCACTTGGAGCTGTGAGAGTGAGATTTAATATGTAACGGAGTGGGTGTGTCCTTGTAGGTTTTGGCTTCACTTTCTTACCTTATCTTCAAAGAGTGGTTCTACATCAGCTGGACAAACTGGGTTAGGCTTACTGAAAAAAAGTGGGATCCAACTGTAAGTAAATTGTATTCGTAGTTCAAATGACCTACATTTAGAAATAAAAATAACGGGAATACCCCAAGTTTATTTTGCAATGCTATTTAGATCAGTGGTTCTCAACCTTTTTGACTTCTAGGCCCCAGCATCGTCCACAACAATATTCAAAGGCCCTATGACTTTTCCATTTGTTTGTGATTTACTGAATAAGGATTAAGAATAAGAATAAAAAAAAAATGTTTTACTCACAATTCCAACTCAATAAAATAGTTTAAAGTTGGGCATAACTAGAAAAATTTATATTCATTATAAAAATGCACAAAGTTTTATAATTTTATTTATTTACATGACTTTTCCAGGTCTAGAAATCACACTTTAAAAATTAGGCTAATTTCTAGCTTTTTTAGCTTACATTCTTTCATTTTCGGAACACAAATGAAGATGTTTTTGATGAAATCCGAGAGACCCTGCATAGACAGCAATGTAACTGAAATGTTCCCAGACCCAGAAATGTAGTAATAACATCGGTAAAACAGTCCATGTGACATCAGTGGTTCAACCGTAATTTTACGAAGCTACGAGAATACTTTTGTGTGCAAAGAAAACAAAAATAATGACTTTATTCAACAATTCTTCTCCTCCTAATCATGTCTTTCGCCATTATCGAGAGTACCTCTGCACGTAAACAACGCATGCGCGTGATTCTGCTGACGTAGAACACGTGGTACTCTCCATAATGCCGGAATACGTGATTTGAAGGAGAAGAATTGTTAAAGTCATTATCTTTGTTTTCTTTGCGCACAAAAGTATTCTCGTAGCTTCGTAAAATTATAGTTGAACCACTGATGTCACATGGACTGTTTTATCTTAATTTGAAAATATCTTAATTTGTGTTCCGAAGATGAACAAAGGTCTTACAGGTTTGGAATGACAAGAGGGTGAGTAATTAATGACAGAATTTTCATTTTTTGGTGAACTATCCCATTAATGTTTGTTTTGTCTAACTTTAACATTTTTAAGCCATCTTAAGGTCTTGGAAGTTTGCTAGTTGAGAACCCCTGATTTCAATCACAGGGTTTCTACAGACATGAACAAGTTAAATTTAAGACTTATTATTAATTAATAAATTATTATTAATTAATAAATGATATATATATATATATATATATTTATTTATTACAAAAGTACCACATCACCAAGATTTTTGGTGGTGTAAACAATTTATTCTGAAGCAATATTTTCATCAGTGTTCTATCAGCTTTTACATACTTAAATCTGCATATTTTTTATTTACCTTTACAAAGGTCTATTTTTACAAATGCATAAATAATGTTTTGATATATTAAACATAAAACGTTAAATATTGATATTTGAAATTATTTAAATAATAAAAAGGAACTTTAAATTTTTAAACTTTAGAAATCAATATTTGAGCAAGTACATAACCAGCCAGTGTTCGAAACAATCGCCTTACTTTAGCCCGATTCACAACGGTCAGCGTATAATAATGTTTTCTAATTTGAGGGGTACGGTAGGTTTTCGCGGGAAATTCGAGCATTGCACTGCGTCATTACGTCACGTCTGTAAACATAAAGAAGTTGTCCCGGCTACTAGGCTATCGCATGTGAGGATCCTGCAGGTGGCGGATCGTTTAACGCAATGCTGATGTTGTTAACATTAACAATTTGAGAATAAAGTATAACAATAACAGGGCTCTACGCTTACTTTTCTTTTTAGGAGCACGGTCAAAAATTTAGGAGCACTCTAATCAGTAATAAAAAAATTCTTATAAAAAAATTAACCTTCCCATTAAGAGGTGAGTTCATCGCAATCTCACAAAACTCCATTATAATCGACGAAGCTCCCTACACTGCACAAATAATCTCTTATTTACACCCTGTCAACACTTTGTTATAATAAAGGCAAAACTTACGGACTGCAGCTTTAACTATATCATGTTATGAATAAACTAAACATTTTGAGTTTATACCTCAGTGTGTTTCTTCTGAGTTTCTTTATGTGTGCTGTTACGCTCATTTGTTCTGAAGTCTCTCACAAAGAGACAAACAGAGTGAGCCTCAACAGCGAGACCTTGATACCAGAAATACACTATCCATTATCAATCGCCGTTTACATTGAATGTAGGCTAATACAATTAGAAGAATCATTCTCGCGTTTCGATGCTTGGCTGGTTATTTATTTATTTATTTATTCATTCATTGTCACTTATGTTTTAATCAGGCTATTTGTCCGGTCGGGCAAGTAAAAAAAAAACATTTTAAACTAGCTAGAAGGCTGATCAGCTGTAGCTCGACCTATATTATTATTATTATTATTACTGAGAACATTAAGAAGGTAGTTCGACTTGTATTCTGCTACTGCGATTCTCTCTGATGATGCAGTAACTACCGCGGGGGAGAAATCTTTGGCCTGTCCAATGATTGTAAACAGTCATTAGGCCCATCAGACTTGAGATATTTTAGCGGTAATGTGACCAAAAATATTTAAGACCCATCGAATCTGAATTTTCGATGACTTTCTGACTTTTTAAAGGCCTTTTATTAGGAAAACGTTATTTAAGACTTTTTAAAGGGTTAGTTCACCCAAAAATGAAAATTAGGCTGCGTTTTACTCACCCCCGAGGCATCCTAGGTGTATATGACTTTCTTCTTTCAGACGAATCCAGTCGGAGTTATATAAAAAATTGTCTTTGATCTTTCAAGCCGTTTAATGCCACTCAGTGGATGTTGCATTGCTTCAGTCCAAAAGAACTTAAATAAAAATCACCTATCCATAAAAAAAGTGTCTCACACGGCTCCGGGGGGTGAACAAAGACCT
>NW_015656153.1:1616082-1634916 GCF_001515625.1 Sinocyclocheilus rhinocerous | reverse complement strand
CAACTATTGGCGCAAGCTAGATTAAAGTGATTATTACGTTTTGAATATGGATATTTTTCTTACAAAAACGCATCGATTCGCTACAGAAGGCCTTTGTTCACCCCCCGGAGCCGTGTGAGACACTTTTTTTTAATGGATGGGCAATTTTTATTTAAGTGCTTTTGGACTGAAGCAATGCAACACCTGCTGAGTGGCATTAAACAGCTTGAAAGATCAAAGACAATTTTTAATATAACTGACTGGATTCGTCTGAAGGAAGAAAGTCATATACACCTAGGATGCCTCGGGGGTGAGTAAAACGTAGCCTAATTTTCATTTTTGGGTGAACTAACCCTTTAAGGACCCACGGACACCTTGCAATCATATTTAGCAACACTGGCCCACTGTACACCTGGCAATAACATGTATTTTCATCAATCAGATCACAATCGAACATCACTTAACCATATTAAAATCCAGGTGTAAATGCACCCAAGACACATTCACATTCAAATCAATTAAACAACATTTGGATGTGGTGAGGTATAGTTTCTGGCCACATTCGATGATGTTTTTGTTTTTTCTGCTCTCAAAATGGTCAAATAACCTTTCAATTTTGATACCTGATTTGTCATCTGACCTCTCATTAATGATTCCACTGAACAACATGTCTCTTATTTTAAAATCACCCGTCTATTTCTCTATTTAAAAGCTTTATGTTTTACTCTTTAACCCCTACTAACATATAGCATAAATGCTATACGTTTTACACTGGAGGTGGTTTTTACAAAAAAATTAGTGCAGTTTTCCATTTTGCGCAGGTTAGTACTAAATGCAATCTAGATAAAGAATATCCAGACAGGATGAGAAATTTGTTGGAAGCTTCATGTAAATAAATATCTGATATCGCTTGGCTTATGATACTGCAGCTTCCCTATTATTACAGCATTCGTATGAAGCTCACTAATGAACCATTGCCCACCTGAGCAGGTCTGTGATGCAGTTCTCGCAGAAGCGATGTCCACACTCAGTTTGTCGGGGGTTACAGAGCACAAGCCTGCAAGACTCGCAGCGATACTTGGCCTCAGGGGTCGTGACAAAGTGGTCCCTAAATCCGCCATGCAGGGGCAAGAAGCCTGGCTCGGGCCTGGGCCGCTGGGCCATGGAGGGCATGGCAAGAGATGGAGGACGCTGCTGCAGGGCAATCTGCTGTTCCACATTACGCCCTGCGGACATGACCTGAAGAAAAACAGACAGATTAGGATCTAAACTCTACACCCATAACATGAACATGAGAAAAATGGAAATGCTGAATATCTTAGTTATAGAAAAAGTTCACAATGACTTCCAAAAACACACCATTCTGAAAGACGAAAAAGGATAGTCTACTGTCAACTTTGGCACATTCAATTTTTTCTTGTTCAGACTGAAGCTGTCAAGAATTCTGTATTGTCTGGGAAACATTATTGAAATTAAAATGGAATGGGCTGTTGTCTGATTGGATCCAGACCCCCTTGGCTAACACCAATGTGTGGCCGCCTCGCTGCCATTGTTTCAAGAACACAAGTGCTGTTAAGTGTTTAGTAGGAATACTGTTCCAACTTTATGAAGTCAGAAGAGTTTGATGGATTTAAGGTGTGACTACCTGAAGCCCCCAAAAGCATTTGGACACTTAAGACACACTTAAAATGTCAGCAATACATCAAACCAGGTGGCATCTGCAATCAAATGATGCTTGACTTTCAGTTGTCTAACTTCACTCTTGTAATTACTTTTACTAGTCCCAATGTGATTTTACTGGATGAATGTTCCTCTTAAGTTCACACAGGTGTCGTACTAGAAAAACCACCGGTGTAGTTCATCACATTAGCTGTGGAAATTTGTGGAAATGCTTGAAATTAGCTTTGAAGACAAATATAAATTGCCCATGTAAAAAAAAAAATCCTAAACAAATAATAATTAAAAAACAAATCAATAAATGCAAGTGCACAGCATATAGGAACTCCTTCAGATATACCTTTACATTGTTGTGGAATATAAACACTATCATTCAAAAGTTTGCCATCACAGGCCATATATACACACACACACACACACACATATATATATATATATATATTACTGTATGAAAAAAAAAAAACTTGCAGTGAACTTCAGTGTACATAAAAATAAATTTTTATTGTTTTATCTTTAGAGATACACCAAAAATGCAATTCTGGCCAATACTGTTGATAATAAATGTCAAGCCAATAAATAGCCCACAAAAATGTTCACAGTTAAAAATTTTATATCAAAGTCAATTTAAATAAATACATATGTTATCCCTATCCCTATATATAATATCCCTATTCACCATGTATCGTCTTACACTTACTTAAATAAATAAAAATAAATAAATAATATATATATATATATTTGGGGGGTTCCATTTTTTCAGTTTAAATTTTTATGGACTCCTTTTTAATGGTTAAATTACATTTGATTAATCAAAAAGCATGTCTAATTAATTAAAATCATGAAACTTATATTTAACATCAATTTATTAAAAGTTTAACACAAATTACATGTTTAGGGTCCTATGAAATGTTTAATTTTTTCCAACCTTATGTTTTATTGTTACCAAATTCTGTGTTTTAGCATGTCTAATTATTTGAAAGCATAAAAACAAGTTTCAATTATTCTTACAATAGCCTTACGATTTTTTCCTCTCAGAAATTCTGTGTTGAGTATTTACATTTTTTAAGGCATAAAACATTCATTTAATTTCTCTTTTAAATAATGAAAATTAAACACATTTTATTTTTGGGGGGAAATAAAGGGGATTTAATATTACAATTAAAATATTGAACAAATATTGTATGATTATTCCTTAAAAATAAGGTTTTAATAATTTTAGTAGTAGTAGTAGTGATATGAGGATAGTTTTACTCAAATGAAACGGTCAAATGCTCATGAAGTGACTCTCAGAGCAGTTCTGGAGATGTTCATGTATTATATATATATATATATATATATATATATATATATACACACACACACACACACACATATATATATCAGTAATATCCCTATTCACCATGTACATTGTTCTACACTTATTTATTATTCAATAAATGATTATAAATTTTATTTTTATAAAAAGTGAATTTATCTATATCCACCTTTACAAAAGCAGTATTTTCTGATACACACAAAACCAAATTATTATAAAATGATGTCAGCATTTTCATTCCACAATTGCTTATGAAAAACATGACGACAAAGTAAGCCATGACTGAATCATCTTGACTGCGAGTAAGTGACGAGGGCGTCGTCATCGTTTTGTGGCTTAATATTTACAAATACTAGTGGGAGTGGGAGTATGCTCACTTGTGTGTGCGCGCGCATCAGGGCGGAACTTCGCTGTGCGCGATACAGAGACCGCAACCATGTAACGTAGAGACAGAAATTACATGCCGTCGTGTAAATAAGATAAATAACATAAGCAAACAAGCATTTTCATTCCACAATTGCTTATGAAAAACATGACGACAAAGTAAGCCATGACTGAATCATCTTGACTGCGAGTAAGTGACGAGGGCGTCGTGAGACCTATTAACCTCTTAAATGCCGTCTGACATCACAACGGCTTGACTTCTGCCTCTCTGCCTGTTTCACATCTCAGGCCAAGGTCAGACAGATAGAAGTTAGTCATCTCCTCTTACATTTTCATATTCTAATACTTGCCACAGAGGCGACGCTTAAACATTGTGCTTATATTGCCACATCAACAACTCCTGACCGGCAGCTCTCAGACTGGGAAATCCCTTCATAACAGGCATAGCTCTCTAGCTCTAATAATATCTCCCCTATGAGCCAGCTACACACCAACCACACATGCAGGAAGGTCCCGGCTCCATTGCTGAACACTGTTAGAATTCCTTTAATAGAGGATACCACAGTTATTCCACAAGAGTGACTGGTTCCCATCACACATGCCTCTTCTCCAGTACAGAGACTTTCCGACACAAAAGGAAACTGAAATTATAGCTATATATGGTGCATGTTTATGAAGGTAGGTAAACCTCGCAAAGAAATATTTTCAATTGGGAAATTAGAGCTCAGTTATAGATCAGTCGAAATGGTTTGGCCTAGCATCCAGTGACAAACAACTGCTCTTGACAATAAAACATTAGTAATGTCGTTTGCCAAGGCATATTCGAGGTTACGGATCTGAACAAACTACTAACACCAAGTAGTAAACTTCAGCATGTAACTCATCCTACACAGACACTACGGACAAAAACGGTACCTCAAATTGTGAGGCTTGTTGAAAAGAGGTGTGCAACGTCTTTTTCAACCAATCAGCTTGATGATTTATGCCTAGTGAGTGACAAAATGGCTGAAAAATCCCATGAACTTACATTGAAAAATAGACTCGAACCTTTACTTCACCAGTAAGATTAATCACATTTTTATTTTCAATTACAATTATGGCTTCCAACAAATATGAACAAAATGATAAAAAACATTACTTTTTGCTATTATGCTCCTGTTTGGGCAAAAATACAATTCATATGCCAAAGATATTTTTAAATATACTTAATAAATATTTAGTATTTATTAATTTAATTAATTATTTAATTAAAGTATCTATCCATCTATATCTATTTTTTTGGGGGGGGGTATTTTTATTTGATTTTCAGTTATTTAACTGCAATATAATTCAAATATCCAGTTTTTAAAAAAAAAATAAATAAATGCATGATGTTTCCAAAGTCACGGAGTAATAATTTTAAATAATCTTTATCTCAGTGTTGACCAAAATAATTGTGATTATAATTATTGCCATAATAGCAACATGCTAAAAAAACATTAAAAACTTTTTTGGACAGGCACTCTCATTTTTTTAACCGGTTAATGGTTTGTTGCCCAGATAAATGGCTTTTGGGAGGAAGATGACAACCATGTTTGGACAGCCATGTGGGATGCTCACCCTCACACACAATCACATCCAATTACATTATTCACACTCTCAGCAAGAAAAGTTAAATCCCATCTGACGCATACAACACGTTACAGCCTTAGTGATGGTTGGGTGTTTCACAAACGCTCTCCATGGCCCAACATGCCTTTTGTAAAATTACGACGACAGTAACTCAAATGATTTCAGCTCTATCTTTACTGGACATTATGACTGGGAAAATTCCAGAGTCACTCATGAAAACAAAAGCGAATATTCCCAGTTAGTTGTGTTGGAAAGCTCAGTGGATCTCGTCCCTGATTTTGTTTCTGTTTTACTTAAGGTACAGGTATTTCCCTATCTCTTGTCTCATGAGGTCAAAAATAAAACTAACTACCAACAAGTGTGGATAAAACTGTCCCTGAAATAATCCACAAACAAAAATATCCAACTACACAAACAAATGAAAGAAACATTCAGAGTACTGGTGGCTGACCAGAACGTGCAGTTCTCTAGGGATTTCCAGGAATATTTAAGGGGCTTTTCCATTTGCTGCCTCATCCCTCTCTGTCACTGCTGACAATACACATACACACCCACACCCACACACACACAAGCACGTAAACGCTCATTAAGAAAAAAAAGACGTTAGGAAGCTGCTAATAAACTATTGTTTATGCCAGGAATTATGTGACCTTATCCAAATGTAAAAGAAGCTAAACAATGAATTAATTGTATAAACAAATATTCATATACACTACCATTCAAAAGTTGAGCAAAAATCTTTGATAAGATTTTTTTTTTAATGTTTCTGAAATAAATCTCATATGCTCGTCAATGCTGCATTTATTTGATCAAAAATACAGTAAAATAGTAACATTGTGAAATATCGTTACAATTTAAAATAACAATTTTCAGTTAACATAGATTTTAAAATGTAATGTATTCCTATGATGGCAAAGCTGAATTTTCAGCAATCGTTGCTGCAGTCTTCAGTGTCACGCGATCCTTCAGAAATCATTCTAATATGCTGATTTGCTGCTCAAGAAAAATGTATTTTTATTATTTTCAATGTTGAAAATAGTTGTGCCGCTTAACTTTCTTGTTGAAACCGTGATACATTTTTAGGGTTCTTTAATGAATACAAATTTCAAAAGCACATCATTTATTTGAAACAAATCTTCTGCAACATTATAAATGTCTTTACTGTCACTTTTGATCAATTTATTGTGTCCTTGCAGAATAAAATGCAGTAATATATAAAAAAAGACAACAAAAAACAAAATTACTGACCTCAGACTTTTGAATGGTAGTGTAAATGCTTCATAATAGCACAGTTTAAGTTAACTTCATGGTGAAAAACAACTTTTTTTGTGATCTAGTGAAATTGTGACCTAGTCCAAGACATAAAGGAATAGTTCACCCAAAAATAATTTACACACCCTCATATTCCAAACAAAAGGAGATGTTTAGCAGAATGTCTAAGACTCTCTATTCCATTCAATGAATGAACCGTTTCACCATTCACTTTCACTTTATAGAGACATTCAAGTCATTCAGGTTTAGAACGACGGTAAGTAAATAAGGACAGGATTTTCATCTTTAGGTAAACTGTTTTTTAATGGTAAAATTCCCAAAAAGCAAGATGAAGGACAAAAATGTGTCCCATATTATCAGTGCATTTATAGTTTAAATAATTAAAACATGCGACTTAAAACCAAGAACGAATGAGACAAGACTAAGCAATGCTAGCTTTAAGCAAGCATCCATCTCATAAAGAACATAATACCAGAGAGGGCTGCAGGTGAAAAGTGTAACACAATACATTTCAGACTGTTAGTTTAGAGCTGAGGAGCGTCAAGGTAATACAGATTTTTTTCTTTGAATGTATTTGCGCTGCAGGAGATCTCATAACAAAAATGAAAGAGAAGTAAGAAGGGGAATATCACCTCTTTCTGGCCTGACCTTTTACTAGAGGAAGACATGTGTGACTACTTTAGGTCACTTACAGGAATAAAACACCATTTCAGATGTGAACATATGATGAAGGTGTGATGGGTAAAAAGTAATGGGGTAACTTTATGTGAAAATGCAAAGGAAGAAGTTGGGCTTATGTCATCTTCTCAGCCACCTTCTGCTTTCAGAAGAGCGTCTGCTCCAACTTCAGTTGAAATCAAGCCCCAAATGTGTTCCCTATAGTGCATCACAACACTTAACTGTGTTATTCTGAGAGTGAAACTATGCTGGATTCAAACAGTCTCAGTTTTGATCTGCACACAGCAGCACATGTTGGACTGTTTTAGATTTTTAAACTGCTTCTGTCCACTGGCTATTTTTCATCAGGCTATGTAAATAGAGACAGACTGACAATCTATATTTACACTTTACTACTTTTTCAGTCATCACTTTATTGAATATTGAATTTACTGATATATTTAATATTCTTCTTCTTGGTATAACATTACCTAATTTACATAACAGTCACCACACGTATCCACAGCTTGCAGAAAAATTCAATAGTGCCAAACTCCCCACATAATAGTTGCTTTGTTTTTAGCATTAAACATCATTACACTTAATTACAACTCACAAATCTAAAATCAAGAACTAAACATAATACACATTACCGTTCAAAGGCTTGGAGTCGGTAAGATTTTCTTTGAAGAAATTAAACTTTTATTCAGAAAGAATGCATTAAATTGATCAAACGTAAAATTTAGAACGTTATTGCAAATAAATGCGGTTCTCTTGACGTTTCTATTTAAAGAATACTTTAAAAAATGCATCATGGTTTCCACAAAAAATATCAAGCAGCACAACTGTTTTCAACATTGATAAGAAATGTCTCTAGAGCACCAAATCAGCATATTAGATTTCTGAAAGATCATGTGACATTGAACACTTGATTAATGGCTACTGAAAATTCAGCATTGCCATTAAATAAATAAATGAAAAAAAAAAAAAAAATTATATATATATATATATATTGAAAACAGCTATTTTAAATTTTAATAATATTTTACAAATTTTATCAAATAAATGCAGCCTTGGTGAGTAAAAATGTAGAAATATATGTGATTATTATTAGCTGACATTATTTATACGTGTTTAATAATATATTTCAAATACTGTGTTTTATGTTTGTGTGTTTTTTTGTAGAAAACACTGTGCAAAAAAAACATACATAAAACAATTAAATATCGATTCTACATATAGGTTTATCATATTTGCTGTAAAAAATTAGTACTGGTCAATCTACATTTAAAACTAAATTAGTACAGAAGCTAATCCTTTCTGATTAGAATATGATATGCAAGACAGAAGTACACCCATTCTCTGTCTCATAAACTGCATCCAACAGTGGAATACAGTATGCCATCATGGTTTTTTCCATCAGTAGCGTAACGTTACAGGCCTAAATCATGCAAGAATTTTGCAAGTTAGGTATTGCCCCCAAGGAATAAGACCACAGAAACATTAAAGATCACACTGTATGAAGGTTATACAGGCTTTAGTTTAAAGACCATAAGCTCTTTCTATACAACAAAGCCTATATAAAACGTACATGTGGAATTTATAGACCTTTAAATGTAAAAAGATCACAATTGTGCTCATAATAAAAGCAAAAGTGGAAAGTACACCACACACATACATGCAAAGGTGAGAAGATCTTCTACCAGCAATGGCAGCACAATCATCTATCATGAATTTGTAAAGCAGCTGTTCAGGATTTAACCTGTTAACATGTTGATAGCCTAACGTGTTTCACAACTTCAAGAATCAGATCCCAAATGATATCCCTGTTTGTCCAGGAGACAGTAAAGAGTGCAGGCGAACCTCTCAGATCAAAGCAATACACACTTTGATTGCTGTAACGTTAGGTGAACCCATAGACTTTGGGTTTGCCTAATCTTACCTTTCACTAACATGAGCTACACATTATTTTACATGTGGATCTGTGAAATAGCCATCCACTTACATGAATCAGTTGGTCAACGATGTCGTCCGATGATCCAACCGTGTTTCTCTGAAGAATTTCACGAAAGGAGCCACGGATGGTCCACTCATATGACAGACACACCGAGACAACAACGTCCAAATTTACGCGGCCACAGATCCGTCCTCGCTTCTCAAACAGGCTACAACGGCCGTAGGATCAAATCGGGTCATTTTGACATCGGAATGTTCCAAAAACGACTCGGTTGAGGTACACGAAAATGTAGAAGCCGCCACTGTGGCAGGGTGCTGTTGATGCTAAGTCTAGTAACTGGAAAGCCCCCTTGGTCTGACTTCCTCAGGAAATCCCCGTCATGAAAAAAATCGTAGCTGGTTGTAAAAGGACGCCATAGAAAGAATAGGCTGCAGTGTGGCATCTGGCCGCTGGGTGGAGCCAAAGCTCATGCCAATCCGTGATAGAATCGCTTTTACTTCAGCTGCTCTTATCCACGTGTTTCTAATAGGTGATGAACTTTGAGATGCATGCATTACTGTTCAAATCTTCTGACATATCGAGTAAGTTAAAGGAGTCTAAACTGATTCTGTTCTAGGACACCTGTACGACACTTGTGATCACTTTTGATGGAACTACATTATTTTGTTGTTGTTTTGTGCGTGTGTGTGTGTATGACAAGCCACTATATGGATGAATATATTAACGCAATAATGACAAACACAATTAAACTACTAAAATACTAAAACTAAAAAACAACAACAGAACGTAAAAATAATAAACTAATTCAAAATTGTAATAAAAACTATTGGTATCTCAGTGATACTAAAATAACAGCATTGATGTACTGTACTATTCACATTTTTATTACTATTATTAAATTCCTCAAATTATAGGTGTTTTTATTATATCAATACAATTATTACAAGTATCAACACATATTTTTTCTTTGCATCATGGCAATGATTTTTTTTCACATTACAGTGAGAACTCTGAAAGGAAATACACTGAATTGTCGTAACAATATCATACAATGTAAATAAATCTTAATTTTCTTCATGCAAAACTTTTTTTTTTTCTTCAATTTGTGGTAAAATACAACCCAGAGTTGTTGTTGTTGTTTGTTAAATTCATACATTTTTACCAAGTCCTTTATTACTGAGATCCACCAATAGTCTTCCAAGCTTCTCATCACAAATAAAAATGGTAGCACTTTAGATTATGGAACAATATTCACTATTAACTAGGTGCTTATTAGTATGCATATTTTGCATGCTAATAATGCATACATTATTGCCTAATTCTGCATGACTGCATTGTAAATCCCTGAACGCTACCCAATACCTAAACATAACTACTACAACAACTATCAATAAGCAGTAAGTAAGAGTTTATTGAGGGAAAACTCGTATATAACATATAAAGATAATATAGTGAAAATGTGTTACCACTGCAATTTAATATTGAAAATGAATGGCCTAAATATAACAAAATGTGATGTACAGAGGTTGAATAACACAATGCATTTGACAGTATAAATCCCTTAAGTTTATTATGAATAATGTGACAAACTGATTACATATACGGGCCAGTCTATGACCACATTAGCTCCCACCCACACACGCAGACACACAGAACTTCACCCCAACCGTGTACATGTTATCTGCACGCATAATAAGTTTAAAAAGGAGTTCACACATGTATGGTACCATTAGTTATTAGAGAGAAAAAGTTGGTCGAAACAAGTGAGAGTGCATGTATTTTAAATAACTTATTCCATTTTCAAATTAAACAAAAAACTAACAATATGAACCCATCTAACATTTATCTCCAAACACCATAATAAATTAGGATGTGTGGAAAAACACATACAAGCATGGAATAGTAGTAGAAATGTAGATGTGCTGCCATATTTTGAAATTCTTACCTACACATGGCGATCCATATACGTTTAGACACCCCTAAGAGGGTGAAAAGCTTGACCTTGGCATGAAGAAGAAACTGTTCATGCATGCAAAACACAGTTCGAAATGAGATTTTAAAAATCCGAGCAAGAACAAAAAATACCTCCCATTCTGTTACAACACTCTGCTGTGCCTGTTCTTAGTCAACAGCTTCAGCCAAGAAACCGTTTGAGATAAAATGCATTTCAAATACACCATGTACAAGGGTCCATGATTAAACAGTATATATATATATTACGACCTAATACTAAACCAACTCACTTAGACAATATAAGAGCTGCAAATCATCTTATTTTTAAAATTATAATATTAAAATTGGTATTAAAATTATTTAAATTTCATCTACACTGGCATTTCACTGTATCTATACAGTGCAGTTTGTATAATTCACTTTTTATGCAAATAAATAGCTTAATCCAACCAGAGATCAACTAACCCCCCAAACTATTTTAAAATAGCAAATCATATAACTAGATAATATGCTACAGTAACAAAAAACTGGAAAGGGATGTTGGACTAGGACCAAGTCAAAGTCTTATGTTTATATCAAGAAAGAGAGATGGTCAAGTGACATTAAACTCCTTCAGACTCCTTAAGAGATCTTTCAAGGTCACAATTCTCTGTCCAATGACGTTGGGATGGGTATATGGGTGTTTTATTCCCCCCACAACAGACCGATCACCATTTGTGGAGAATATAACTGTTGGAGCACCAGACTGGTAGCGACCAGACAGGAACTTTACTTCTGTTGGCAGTGATGATCCTAGTTCCGTAGAGTAGCTTGGTGAAGTTTGCGCTCCTATGCGGTAGCTCCTGTGAGAGTCCTGGGTTCAATAGGGGGGTGGGAGTTGGAGGGACAGGGATGGGGGAGTATATATAGACAAAGAATAAAAAGTAGATAGAAAATAGAATAGAGCTAGTGTTAGAGGGTCAAGTTATTATTATTATTATTTTTTTTACAATAATTAAAAAGAGAACTAGCAGATAGTATAGAAAAAAAATAGAGAACGCTAGTGTTAGAGGGTCAAGTTTTTTTCTTTTAATAAATAAAAAGAAAACAAGTAGATAGAATAGAAATAGAAATATATAGAAATACATATTTAGTACTGTACCTTCTGCACAACTGCAGGTTTTGAATCTTGTTTCTCAGGTCCAGACGTAACCTTAAAAGAGAACAAATATTTTTTTATGGAGGTAGATGGTCTATAAGTTAAGTGTAGCAGTACTGACAAAAGTTAATATATCCAAATAAAATAAAATGATATAAAAAATGAAAAGTTAAAAGATAAATGCAAAAAAAAAAAAAAATTACATTAATAATAAAATATGGTAACACGATTTTATTCCTAGTTCCGTAGAGTAGCTTGGTGAAGTTTGCGCTCCTATGCGGTAGCTCCTGTGAGAGTCCTGGGTTCAATAGGGGGGTGGGAGTTGGAGGGACAGGGATGGGGGAGGAATGTCCATTACGAAGAGGCTTCACTTGAGGCAACTGAAGCCTTAATGCCTCTTACGCACAGCTGCGATATTAACTGATCTGAGCTCGTCTGACCGCTGTTGGAGAACTCAGGAAACTGAAGGGTTCTGTGTTTCCATTGCCGTTGGTTCCTGAAAA
This sequence comes from Sinocyclocheilus rhinocerous, assembly GCF_001515625.1. NCBI lineage: Eukaryota > Metazoa > Chordata > Actinopteri > Cypriniformes > Cyprinidae > Sinocyclocheilus > Sinocyclocheilus rhinocerous. Next base: position 1,622,470 of record NW_015656153.1, on the reverse strand, counting down.
TGATGATTATTCTCGAATGACATTGATAAACCAAAACCAGATGCAGGAAAAAATACTTCAATTAGACTGAGAATTTCCAGCCTGACTGGAATCAAAAGCCACATTTTGGTGGAAAAGCCCATTAACTAAGAGGTACTGATGGGAAACTGACCTCTGCCTGGTTTTCTGAAGGCCCCGGGGTGGTTCCCTCTTCGGAAGACACCTCCATCTTCTCTTCATCTAAACCCTTCCGTCCCTCCACGCCGTGCTCAGCTTCCCATTCCTGCAGTACCTCGTCCAGGTTGAAGCGACGCCGGTAATTCACAAAGAAGTTTTTCACTTGAACCACTGACTTGTTGCCGATCACATCAGAAATGGCTTGGAAATCCCGCCCGTACTTCCTTATAGCTGAGAGAGGAAACCAACGATTGTCCAGAATTTCACTACTTAAAACTTGCCATTTAAATAATCACTCATTATCCAGTAAGCCCCGCAAACATGTGAGAAATGTGGCCAAATATAGGCAAAATACCTTGTACTGCAAGCAGCTGCTCTTCTGTGGTCCAGCGGGTATTAAATTTCTGATTAGCCTGAGGAAAACAAAGCACATTTACTGCATATCCTTTTGTGAATAAAATGCATAAAAATGGTAAAGATGGCCCTCTATGAAATAATTGTGGTGGAAAGTAGTTCTAAATAATATTATTACCTCAGATGGCCTAAACTCTTCCACACCTGTGTCCAGCTTTTCTCTGAGGGCACTATTGTGCTGTTTAGTGCTCTGAATCTGTAAAAAGAGGTTATTTTTCAAACTTTTCAGTTTTAGACGGTCACATACTTCAATCAAAACTACATTGCTCTCTGTCAGATTTACATCTAGTTCTACCAATAGTCTCACTGAGATGAAAGTGATGTTGCTAAGAAGTAATAAAACGCTAACCTGTCGTTTTATGGCAATGACCTCCATATCCAGCCGTCTCAGAACACTAACTGCAGCCGGGCCACTGCCTGACATTGCCGCCACATCATCGGAGTTTAAATGCATTCCTTTAGGAGGTTTCTTCTTTGCCCTGTGTAGGTTCCTCCCAGCAAGTCCCTGTACTTCTTTCTTAACATGCATTGACTTTTCTGCAAGATTTGCTGGCTGTACAAAAACAGCGAAAACAGAGCTATTTAAATCGGTGACTGATTTAAATTGTGTTTATTGATGTACTACTTATGTACAGTCAATGAGCATTCCATATTAACAAAACAATAGATTAAAAAGAATAGAAAGTGACAAAAAAAAAAAAAAAATTACATTAATAATAAAATATGGTAACACGATTTTATTTGTCCTTGTCACGTTACATTTACTTACTATAGTATTAACAATAAATTATGCATAATTACATGCAACTAACCAAGCCCTCATCTTAACAGTAACCATATAGTAAGTACATGTAGTTAATTACTATTACTCAGTGCTTAAATGTACAATTACGCTGTAAGAAGGGCATCATAAAATAAAGTATAACCTAAAGTATTAATAGGATTTTATTTAATATATAGTTTTATTTTAATTTAAAAGAATCATCTAATTATGTTAATGCACAACTGAAAAGTTGTAAAAATGTGCAGAAAAAAAAGTCAATTTATATTACCTCTTTCTTCTCATCCTTATTTGGCTCCAATTCTGCATCCCCTGGAGAGATGCAACTATTTTCTTCTCCATCATCACTACATGAAAAAAAAGGATTAAAAGTTTCAAATATGACATTTCCTTTTCAACAATGGCAACATATTCTAAAAATAGATCATGCTAGCATTCCATGACAGCACAACTCATCTTTGATCAAGACTTTTAAAACCAAAGAAAACACAAAAAGAGACAGCAAACATCCTATTAATAACTTCATGTCATAGCTGACCTCTCCTCTCTGTCTCTCTTCTGTTTGCGCGCATGGCGGTCCATCACACTCGTTTTACTGCGCGTTTTCTTCCACGAGTAATAGAATCTAACCAAGCTTGCAATTGACTTGTCTGGAAGCTGGAACAAAAAAAAAACTTGTTTGTAATCAAACACATAAGTGATGGAAACATCTGACATACCATAAGGACACATCATTATTCATGATCAAAGCTGACACCGATCCATTTGTAACAGTCAAAGTGTTAAAATGTAAAACTTGACAGAACCCATTTGGTCTTTATATGCACCAGTGACTGTCCATTAATGAGCTGGATTTCTGAGGCTCCTTATGATTGGTTGTCACTTCAATACATGAAGATGCTGCTTCTTTCAATTGCATGTTTTATTTTAATGTTGAGAGTGGTTTCAGTCATCTCACTCACCATCTGCTGGATGCGGTGAAACGTCTTCCCATGAAAGCTGAAACCCTGTTCAAACAGCACCTTGTCTTCAACTGTCCACTCATCTGGAAAAGGGGTGAAGTTGGGGAGATCTGCCAAAGATTTTTCAATGTTGTGTTTGTGCCAAAACAGCATGCCCAATGCCTGTTAAATACAGAAAGCCACATCATGAGACTCCAATGGAAAGAAACAAACTATTTGAAATGTCAGACTTTAAAAGACGACTTATGTTTGACACCGTGAAACTGTAACTACAAGGGACATTTAATTAATGCAGCAGGGCTCCAGACATTTCTCGACCATTTTTTTCTGCCAGTGTGACTAAATTTTGTGACGTGACATGACATGTGGCCAAGTATGGTGACCCATACTAGGAATTAGTGCTCTGCATTTAACCCATCCAAAGTGCACACACACACCGTGAACACACACCCGGAGCAGTGGGCAGCCATTTTTTGCTGCGGCGCCCGGGGAGCAGTTGGGGGTTCGGTGCCTTGCTCAAGGGCACCTCAGTCGTGGTATTTAAGGTGGAAGGGAGCGCTGTACATTCACTCCCCCCACCTACAATCCCTGCCGGTACGAGACTCGAACCCGCAACCTTTGGGTTATGAGTCCGACCCTCTAACCATTAGGCCACGACTTTGAGTGCGAGCGGTCGCACTGGCGCACCCACGTCATAAGCGCTGCCATTTCTGTTGCATATGAGGAACATCAAATGGCAAGCGCAACAAAAGCGTAACGAACCCACACTACTCATTTGAGCAGCGCAGCAAACTTGTCCGTGCTCAGAACAGGTTTACTCAGGAACCTGCGTTGATCTCGCGACACTGTTACTGCACAGCGCTGCGAGATCCAATGAGAAGCGTTTGAACTCGCCGCAGAATGAAAAAAAGTTGCTGCAAGATTAGGGATATGCCGGTATCAAATTTTCATGTTGCGATTAATTGCTAATGCTTTTATCATGGTATACAGTATTATCACGGTTTAAATTTAGTTGCAAAAAAGTGTTGTCATAATACAGTATAACAGGTTTAATAACTTCTTTCTTATAACAAAAATAACTGCACATTTCAATACAATAAAGCAATACGCAAAAAATTTTTATAAAGTTAAACATTTTACACAGATTAAAGTCCAACGGTATACGGTATTATCACGGTATTAAATTTAGTTGCAAAAAAGTGTTGTCATAATACAGTATAACAGGTTTAATAACTTCTTTCTTATAACAAAAATAACTGCACATTTCAATACAATAAAGCAATACGCAAAAAATTTTTATAAAGTTAAACATTTTACACAGATTAAAGTCCAAAAGAATTATAAAGACCAATAGGTATCACTTTACAATAAGATCTCATTAGTTAACCTTAGTTAATGCATTAACATTCACAATGAGCAATAGCTACGTTTGCAAAAATACAACTCTTAGTTCATGTTAGCTCAGTTGCAACTTTTGATTTTAAGATCATGTTATTAAATATTGGAATTACCTAAGATTAATGAATGAATGAATTAACTAATGTCAACTAATGAAGCCCTAATGTAAAGTGTGACCGAACAATAAAGTATCAAAACATGTTGTAGTCCAGATTAAAATGTAAAAAAGTTTGAAAATAAATAGCCTATTAAGTCTAAATATTTAAGTATTTGGCACTGTGATGAACACCATAGCGAATACACAAATCTGAATGGTTGTTTAAATACGTTTCAGAAACGGAATGTAGCGCAGCTGCTTTGTTTATGGGGTTTCCGGGGTAACGGCTGCATTTCTGCTGTCAGAGTGAATGTGCTTTCATCCAGAGCGTCTCTCACGAGTTCCGCCATGAGCTTCTCATCCGTGCTTGTTTACACGAAAGAGCGCATGCGTCTTTGACGCAGCATACAGCGGTTGTGCATTGTAACCAGTTGATGGGAAAAGTGTTCTTAAAATGCATTCAAAATTCGGAATAATTTGTAATAAATAATTATTCTCTGTATTTTGAAGTGCCCACGATAACATTATCGTGCATATTCATTATTGTGACATATCGCATTACAGAATACCGGCACATGTCTATGCAAGATCTAATGAGAAACATTCAAATTCTACACAGACTTATGTTATAAACAGTTCAAACAGCACTTACGTAGAAAACCAGAAGTAGTAACGCTAACTATAACCATGGTGTTGTGGTGGAAATAGTCGAATTTCATTTCATTATGCATTTCAAGGTTTGTACCTTTTGAAAGAGAAATTCATGAACTTTTCAATGACTATTTACTACCATTTACTTTATATACACACTTTAAAACTCTAAAAATTATCCAATTTTATTTTATTTTTAAAGGGATGACAAAAATATACTTTGTGGTAAACAAACACTCATGTAAAATTTAAAATACATTTTAAAAAGACAACAATTTACCACTATAACCAGCAGAGTGGCACTAATAGGCTTATTAGTCATTCATTTCTACTTTTTGCTTTATGTTTTGAAATGATAAAATTACTATAAAATATCAAATCATCAAGAAATCAAATTTTGTAAAGGTTTTGCTCTTTTTTTGTATATGTAGTAAGAAAAGTCACAAAGTGCCTTGAAAAACAAACTTCACTGCGACTGAATCACACAAAGCAAGAGTGCTCCTTTTATAATCACTGAAGTTGTCGGTCAGTTCTGTATAATACTATAGAAGAATAATGGTACATTTAATAAGAGTAGCATGTGTTAATTTTCTATATAAAACTATATAAAGACAAAAATATATTATTTCCTTTAGAATTTTTTTTTTTAAACTTTCAAGTTCATAATTTTCACGGCATCAAATAAGCAGAACTTTCAATCATAATCATTTTACCTGCTCCATATTGTACCCATGTTTTTCTTTGGCTATTGCAATGTACTCATCCACTGCAACAAACAAGGGAAAAATCATTATAATATAACTCAAAATTAAATCATGTCTAAAACTAAAAACCCTTGAAATATAAATATTTATTTCACATATAAAATACATTTCTTTATAGACTGACGAAAAAATATCTTATACAAAAAAATATTTCCTCCTATATTATAGCCTTCTCAATGCTATTGCATGCCTGATTTATAGGAGACCTATTATGCCACTTTTTATAATATGTAATATAAGTCTCAGGTGTCCCTAGAATGTGTCTGTGAAGTTTCAGCTCAAAATACCCCACAGATTATTATATCATTTTAAAAATGCCTATTTTGAGTGGAAGCAGAAGCATGTTTTCGTGCATGTCTCTTTAAATGCAAATGAGCTGCTGCGCCCCACCCCCTTTTCCAGAATAGGGCTGTGCCTTTATAGCTCATAGATACTCTGCTTAAAAATTGTGTTTGACTTTAAAGGGTTACTCCACCCCAAAATGAAAATTTTGTCATTAATCACTTACCCCCATGTCGTTGCAAACCCGTAAAAGCTTCGTTCTTCTTCGGAACACAATTTAAGATATTTTGGATGAAAACCGGGAGACTTGTGACTGTCCCATTGACTGCCAAGTAAATAACACTGTCAAGGTCCAGAAAAGTATGAAAGACATCCAGTATCGGGCCCGATACCGATACCAGTATCGGTATCGGTGCATCCCTACTTGACAGTGTTATTTACTTGGCAGTCAATGGGACAGTCACAAGCCTCCCGGTTTTCATCCAAAATATCTTAAATTGTGTTCTTAAGACGAACAAAGCTTTTACGGGTTTGGAACGACATGGGGGTAAGTGATTAATGACAAAATTTTCATTTTGGTGTGGAGTAACCCTTTAATTATCATGTCTATCTCACTGAAATCATGCATTTTAAACCATATTAGTTTAAACTTCTGATATACGGTTTTCTGAGTGCACACTTCTGAAGCACACGTACAGAAAGCGGCTGTCACACAGCATATGAGTACTAAACTAAGTTCTCTTTCATGTCTTATTACACTTAAACTGTCAAATACACACAAGTTTGTTAAAAACACGAGTTACAAAAACAGTCGGTTATGTCTGTGAAGGTAAACTGCTGGGAAATAAATTGCATGTTTATTTTAGATCTGTGTGGCAGCAGC
>NW_015656153.1:1615762-1616038 GCF_001515625.1 Sinocyclocheilus rhinocerous | reverse complement strand
AAGATATTTTGGATGAAAACCGGGAGGCTTGTGACTGTCCCATTGACTGCCAAGTAAATAACACTGTCAAGGTCCAGAAAAGTATGAAAGACATCATCAAAATAGTCCATCTGCCATCAGTGGTTCAATCTGAATTTCATGAAGCGACGAGAATACTTTTTGTACGCAAAGAAAACAAAAATAACGACTTTATTCAACAATTCGCCTCCTCCGTGTCACCGTAGCTCCATTTTGGAGAGTATCTGTGTCAGCCGCACCACACGGATACATTTTCTA
>NW_015656153.1:1612147-1615746 GCF_001515625.1 Sinocyclocheilus rhinocerous | reverse complement strand
GTTTTAAACCATATTAGTTTAAACTTCTGATATACGGTTTTCTGAGTGCACACTTCTGAAGCACACGTACAGAAAGCGGCTGTCACACAGCATATGAGTACTAAACTAAGTTCTCTTTCATGTCTTATTACACTTAAACTGTCAAATACACACAAGTTTGTTAAAAACACGAGTTACAAAAACAGTCGGTTATGTCTGTGAAGGTAAACAGCTGGGAAAGAAATTGCATGTTTATATTAGATCTGTGTGGCAGCAGCGTAATATACAGTAAATAAATCAATAAATCCACTGCTCTCGTCTCCTCTGGAACAGCATACTATCAAACTACTAATATTCTATGCAAATTGTAGAATCGATGCGTATCTCACATACCATTTCTAAAAAACAGAAAGTATTATACAGTAATAGGAAGCCAGTGTTTCATTTTGAACACAATCTGTTCCATTGGCTGGACAAAAAGTCCAGTGCTAGACTTAACTGTTGGCTAATGATGCCATTTCGGGCTAGTCTGCATGCTCAAGTGGATCAACATTTTGAGTGTGTTCACTTTTTTTTGCATGAATCACACAACAGAAGTGTCTGAACAATACCACTGTGTAACATGGAGTGCCAATATACATTAAAAAAAACTTTTCATATTTATAGAGCAAATTAACATACTCATAAATGACTCACATTTGGCCTCTGGTATACTTGGATTTGGAAGCCACACCAGCATTCCCAGATTATCTCTCTCTTGGCTTGCCTTTGCTACCTCTGATGAAAAGAGAGAGAGACATTAGTGGATTAAACAAGAATGCATCCATCTATTTTGATTTCAAACTAAATCAATGTTAATACTAATAGCATTTTTTAAACTCAAAGACCTTTCCCTACAGAGCTTCTAATAAATCCAAGAAACCAAATCTTTTGATATTTAAGTAACAATAAAAATGAAATGTTTAAAGTTTAGGGAAATTAAACAAATTAAATGAGATCAGAATTACATATTTCTTTTTTTTTTAAATGCCGGATGAATGCAGTTTTCTTACCAAATATACAGCCAATGATTGACACATCAGGTGCTCATTATCATCACCTCAAGTTTCAAACTATAGTCACCCAACTAAAGTTTTTTTTATTTTATATTTAGTTTTTGTTTTAGTTTCATAACAACAATCGACCACTTTCAATGTAGGTTGCCAGCGAGACAAAAAAAAAAAAAATTTAAACATGATGTGCACTAAACGGACGAACTATTCCGGACAGTGTTTGAGGCTATTACGCCATCTACCCTGTGTTGTCAATGAACCTTCCAACACTCAAAAGCCACAAACCAGGATCATAATCAGGAACAACTGCCTGATACTGCGGTCCAACTCGCATCCCGCCTGCACCTTGTGAGTGACAAAAGAACAAATAAGATGAACTGATTACATTCATCAGAAGTGTATGAACTTGTGAAGAGCGACCGAGGCTACCACCATGACTTACCATGCTCGTCATCACTTGAGGAACCCGAACTTCCTTCCTCCCATGAATGGTTGCTGTTCCCATTTGAAGTAAAACTTTTGGCCGGATTATTCACAGAGTTTCTGCCCCTTCTTTTACCCGATATCTCAGCGGTGCCCTTCTCCAACATCGCAGGCATCTTGACAGCGAAACGCAAAGGAGCTTGAAGGAACTTGGGCTCGCTGGCTGCTCGCTATAGCTAAGCTAACTCAGCTCAACTGCTCTGATCTGAAACAAATAACACCGTCCTGCACTGATGCAAACTCCCCCCAACTGGCAATATAGAGTTACGAACACTCAAAAATGTGCATCGAATGCATTATATTTCCCCCAGTCGCGTTAATAAGTGAAGTTTAGCATTGGAGGCAGATAAAAGCACATACGGCTGCAGTGCTAGCAGACAGTGCGGCTGCTCTAGCGTTAGCTCGCTCGCTCGCTCTCACTCTCTCTCTTCTCTCTCTCTCTCTCTGATTGACCTGCTTTAGCTAACGTCAGTTCCTCTTCAAGGCAGAAATTCAAACTTCTGCACACAATGAACAAGCTAATTATTTCCCGAGACCAAGCGTCGAAGCAGTGTTTGTCTAGAAAACATCTATGTGCATGAAAAACAACTCTAGACAACCATAAGCCGTTGCATCAGCGGGCACTCCCTACTTATGGACTAGTTTAGTGAAAACCATCAATGCATCACTATAGCAAAAGATCCCCTTTATATTTGATATTCTTGATGCTGTTTTGCAGCATACCATTAACCATCACACTGCTTCATAAAACTCAAAACTCAAGTGGGAGAGTTATCGTCCATAGAATATGTGTGGCTTGCACTTAAATGTGTTTTTAGGTCATGGTTAGCAGTCATGTAATAAAACAAACATTTTATTTTAAATTCTAATTTTTTAATGTAGACAAGAAACCCTCAAATGTCAGGTGTGCTCAAAAAGTTACAAAACATAGTTCACCTAAAAAAAAAAAGAAAGAAATTTCTATAATTTACTTTCTACATTCATTACAATTTTCAAGACATGGTTACAGCCTTGCATTTTTGTCCATTGGCTAGTATGTTAATGTCTTGTTATTACATACTAGTACATAGGCTATTTGTGACCCTGGAGCACAAAACAAGTCATAAGTAGCACGGGGTATATTTGTAGCAATAGCCAACAATACTTTGTATGGGTCAAAATTATCGATTTTTCTTTTATGCCAAAAATCATTTGGATATTAAGTAAAGATCATGTTCCATGAAGATATTTTGAAAATTTCCTACAGTAATATATCAAAACTTAATTTTGGATTAGTGATATGCATTGCTAAGAACTTCATTTGGACAACTTTAAAGGCGATTTTCTCAATATTTTGAATTTTTTGCACCCTCAGATTCCAGATTTTCAAATAGTTGTATCTCGGCCAAATAGTGTCCTATCCTAACAAACCATACATCAATGGACTGCTTATTTATTCATTATTTATTCAGCTTTACGATGAAGTATACATTTCCATTTCAAATTTCCATTCCAAAAAAATTGACCCTTATGACTGATCTTGTGGTCCAGGGTCACATTTATGAGACACTAGATCTGTTCCAATTGTTACTTGTAACATTTCTTGTCTTACTACATATACATATAGGCTATAGGTATTTTTATATTCAAATTCAATTAAAGGGGTCATATGATGCTTTTTTAAAGATCATTATTTTGTGTATTTGGTGTAACAGAATATGTTGACATGCTTTAATGTTCAAAAAACACATTATTTTTCAAATACTGTACATTATTGTAGGTCCTCTATGCCCCGCCTCTCTCAAACGCTTCGTTTTCTACAAAGTCCCGCCTTCCGACAAGCACAGTCTGCTCTGACTGGCCAGCTGAACCAGTGCATTGTGATTGGCCGAACACCACAAGCACGTGTCGGAAATGTAACGCCCCTTACCATAAACGCGAGCTTCATCTTTCAAAATAAACGTAAAGACAGAGCCCGAAAGGGGAACAGAGTCGCGTGACAGACACAGTGATGAAGCTCTTATGTATTTGCAGTACACAAGCCGCGACTAAAAAAGACTCCACTGTGATGTGACCCTGTCTCGCTCTCTCTCTCTCTCTCTCGCT
>NW_015656153.1:1604404-1611697 GCF_001515625.1 Sinocyclocheilus rhinocerous | reverse complement strand
TGAACATTTTGGCGGCGTTATGCAAATCTTCCCAGATAGTGATGTAGATATGTGGGGGCGTGTTAGAATGAGCCGTTTTAGGGGGGCGTGGCAGAGTCTTAACTTTGATAAAGAATATCTCTTTGGTTTTGAGACTTTAGTCTTTGCAACTTCAGGGATCTTATCTATGCACAATCAGCTTGTAACACTCCAAAGAGAAAGGAAAACTTGAAATCGCATCATATGACCCCTTTAAAAAATCTTAAGACTAGAATCATACTAGTAACAACTGGAATGCACAATTGTCTTAAAAATTGGCACTAGTGTCTCTTCAGACTATTAAAACTGGAATAGAGTCAGTAACTATTTGAATAGTTACTAGTAAATAAAAAAGTTATAGTGTCTGATGAATATTTAATATTGAATTGATATATTCTAGTCAGTATTGGATTACTTACTAATATTTAAAATATTAGTTATTAGATTAGTAGCCTATTTGGAAGGGATCAATATTATTTAATGTGATGCTCATATACATTCTGACTGATTTGAGGTACATCTGTCCAAAGACTACTAAGCCATCAGGATATCTGTGCCTGTAGCAATACAGGTGCATCTCAATAAATTAGAATGTCGTGGAAAATTGGTGGGTTTTTGTTAAATGTGAGCCAAAATCATCACAATTAAAAGAACCAAAGACTTAAACTACTTCAGTCTGTGTGCTTTGAATTTATTTAATACACGAGTTTCACAATTTGAGTTGAATTACTGAAATAAATGAACTTTTCCAGGACATTCTAATTTATTGAGATGCACCTGTAGTTATATAAAAGTATTATTTTCTTGTCATGCCAAGTCTACATTGTGTTTCTTTGTGTATATGGTGGCATCCAGTGTTGGGGGTAACGCATTACATGTAACTTGAGTTACGTAATCAGATTACTTTTTTTTCAAGTAACTAGTAAAGTAACACATTACTTTTAAAACTTATAACAAAATATCTGAATTACTTATTCAAATAAGAAACACAAGTTACTTTGTTTACCATATATTGATTGAGATCTCTCTTGTTTTCATGTTGAGAGAATTCAGGAGTAAGTGCAGAGGCATGTGCGTTTGTGATGGTTATTGGAGTTCTAGACTAAACATGTATTTACTCAATTTACCTGCTCAAAAACAAATTCAGTATTCCTAGAAATGAATAAAAACAGTGAAATGCAAACTCAGAATATTCCGTAAAATTGCAATAATCTGTTCAAATCTGTTAAATACAAATATACTTTATGTATTAATTCTCACTGCTGACCTTTGATGGTCCAATTCAGCCATACAGATAAGCAAAAATTATTTTAGTTAAACATCACATTTGTGTGTGTGTGTGTGTTTTCATTTATTGCTGAAATAAGATTGTTATTGTTATCAATTAATTTTTTGTTAGCAAGCCCAGCCCAGGTGAGAAAAAGTAATGCAAAAGTGATGTAACACATTACTTTTCATAAAAGTAAGTAACGCAAATAGTTACTTTTTTTTAGGGAGTAACACAATATTGTAAAGCATTACATTTAAAAGTAACTTTCCCCAACACTGATGGCATCTTAAAACAAATTTATAATAATTTTTATTGCAAATGTGGTGAGATCCCTCTGAGACCCTGAACACTAGTGGGATGAACAACAGCATAAAAACAGCACACAGCTGCAAATGAATTTGTGTAGTGTAAAACGTATTTAACAATATTCTGAATAATTAAATCTAAACACCTGTCAAATCCAAACAGTACAATTTTTGCAGTAATATGTCTATGCAGTATTGCTACACAGGCTGTAATTGCATGTCATTACATCTGATTACGGTTCATCTGATCACCTGATTGGAGATAAAGTGATAAACTAACTTTTTTTCTGGGGGAAAAAAAATACAATCACAATACATATCCGCTAGATGGCGCACGTGTTCCTCAGCACATTTAAGTCTTCCCTTTTTATGAAGATCCACTTGACTACTGCAGTTCAGTCTGATTGTCGACCAATTTGATTAATTTTTACTTGGACATATTTTACCTTTTATTTCTTCAAAAAAAAAAATCTCTTAACTTCAATAAATAAATAAATAAATAAAATTCTTGATTGTGCATATATACAATTATATAACCTCAAGAAAAAAAATACTTAATCGTTCACCCATAAATGAACGATTTATGGGTGAACGTTATTAAACGTTATTATGGCACGTTTACAGGGTGCCATAATAAACAGATCAGGTAGATCACCCCGTGCAAAGAGCGCATGGCTCGGTCTGTGAAATATTATGTAACAAGACTCGCGCTGAATGTACTGAATGCGCGAGGGTCACTCGATAGCGCCCAAACATACGCACACATGCGTTCTACACTAATAAGGAGAAGTTGGAGGCACTTTGTACCCTGGTGACATGCGCCAGCGTCCAATGGCAACGAGCGCAGCGATAGGCGCAAACCAACACGGGCTGCCCATCATATATAAACTCTCGGCTGAGCTTGTAGTGGGGTTTGAATGCGGGTGAACGGTTTTAGACACTATAGTACGAGATTACCGCCTTGTTTTTCATTTATTATTCCGCCTGGCCTTCTGGGTTACGCATCTATATTCTCACAGATGGTTCAGTGTCAGCTCTGGCTGCACTGAATATCCACGTAAAAGCCTTTAAATCGTCATTTTAAATCCAAACAGCCCCCCAAAAACGTTTATTATAACAGCGGAACTCACGATGCCGTTGGATCTGGGGATGTACGAGAGCCGCGCGGATTATAAATCCCCGAAACAATGCCAAAAATCCTCATTTGCATTTTATCAGGCTGTCCGGGACCTGTTGCCGGTGTGGGTCCTGGAGGACATGCGGACAATGGAGGTGTTTCACTGGGAAGATGACGGACAGGCGTGCGCGTACTCCCCGTCGGAGGCGTTTCTGTACGCGCTGGTACATGATCACCAGCAGTACGCGCGTTATTTACTCAACAGGTTCTCCACCGGCGCGCTGGAGATGCCCAGCAGAAGCTTCTGCTGCTGCCAGGCGTCCACCACACCGCACCTGGCCATAGCCGTCCGCTACAACCGCATCAACATCCTGAAAATGATCATGGCCACCATTAAAGACCTCACAGACTGCGACAGACGGAGCTACCTGAACCGTCACGGATGCGTCCACACCGACGGCAGCAAAACCGCGCTGCATCTCGCGTGTGATCTGGTGCGTCCCGAGTGCTTGGTACTGTTGCTGGGTCACGGCGCGTGTCCTTACGCAACGGACCTGACAGGGAACACCCCCCTGGACTGTTTACTCAGCCAGATCTGCCAGAGTGACTTTGACATGCGGGCGAAGCGCATCTGCCTCGGCTACCTCATTTTATTCATGCCCACATTTCGCTTCCGGATGAAGAGACAGTTGCAGGACAGTGGCGATGTGTGGAGGGCGCTCCTAGGAGAGCAGGCCTTCCAGTGGCTTTCAGGATCAGGACCTCCTTCGCTGTTCGTTCAGGCCATGCAGAAGCTCAGCCAGTCCATTCCCACAGATCAGCTGGACTCACTGCCGGACTTTCTGAAACCCCTGGACTTCAGACTGGATCAAATCTAATAAAGTACATCGTTTGACTCAATTCTTTCTTGAAATATTCAGGTTTGAGTGTATGTGGAAAGCTCTGTAAATATGTGAATAGTTTGATGTTGTATAGTAGCATTGTGAAAGACACTGTATAATTATTAAAATATATATTTGTTGCATTTGTTGCCTTGGAGCTTAATTTTTCAGATTCAGTTCAAGGCGCATCTTGGGTTTTATGAAACAAAAATCACAAGACATCCTCTGTCTTCACATGAACTAAATGTCTGAACATATAGGCAATGCTAATCTTTAATAGTATGATTTTCTTCATTTTAGGATGAACTAAATAATAACACTAATTAAAATATTTGCAGTAAGAAAGATTAAACAATCAAAACCATCACATTTGAGCTTCAGAGTTTCAAAGCTCCTCTTCACTTTTTGCATGGGACACGCAGACAACTTCATGGGATCCTTTTTAAAGACAAAGGGGTTCCTACGTATGCTGGGAACTTGTTGACTTAAAAAAAAAACTATTTGGTTTGATTCATACAAAAAAAAAAAAACACTAGTTACAAAGTGTAAATTAATATCCATGCAGTTTAAATTACAGTAAGACAGTAATATTGTGAAATAGTATTACAATTTTAAAATAACTTCTTTCAGTTGTGTTGCTTAATATTTTAGTGAGAACTAATACCATGATACATTTTTTCAGGATTCTTAAATAAAAGAATAGCATTTATTTAAAACATAAAGCTTTAATAACATAAATGAACTTACTGTCACTTTTGATTAATTTTAAAGTATTAATTTCCTTAAAAAAGCAAAACAAAAAAAAACAAAAACAAGAACATTTGAAATAAATTCAAGTGCATCTGAACATTTGGTAGTGTACATCATCTGTAATATCACATTGTTGCAAATAAACCACAAAATGCACAAAATGCAGAGACACTTTCTGTAAACATTTTATTTGTAAGTTTGTCATGACTAAGCATGGAGTAAAGACCGCATAGTTTAATATGTGAGTTCACATTTAGCTGCATCACCACTTAAACCACACTGGCTTAGCATTACATGTCCAGTGTACCACATTTATCACTTTAATCGGACTTACAATATGGTCTAAGTGCACAACTGAAACTAGTGGGGCAGAACAGGCCAAAACAATTGCAAATGTAACAATAACTAAAACAACTTGCAGCCATGCTTACATGGTAATTTAAATCTATCTGCATATGATGCATTACTGAGGTGTCAAAATCTCAAAAAGGAAGATTTACAAACACTTCAGTCAGACACTAAAGAGAGAGGAGAGAAAATGAAACATCGGACCTAGCACTGAATTTATATTTAGTTATCTATGATAGATTACTCATCAAGATGCTTTCTTTACATGGACGTATATGAAGAATGCTCGTCCAGCATTAATATATAGTATTTTTCTATGATAGATTCTATCAACCAAGTAGCAAGTTCAAATAGTTTCTGTTTTAAGAGTTAAGAGTCAAACCATCCTTTTAAAATACCTCACATTAAACTCCAAAACGTCACTAAAGTGTAGACAGAGGCAAGTCAGAGACCATGCTCTCTATACGACTCACAGATATGTGCCAAATGCTACCATGATTTTACTCCTGTCAAGTATTTAACAAGGTACAAGTGTATTTACAGATAAAGCTGAATCGCTTCTTCAACTAAAGCCAACTTATGCCTCGTTCCCTTTCACATAACAATCAGATAAAAAAACAAAAAACACACACACACCCTGCCTTTCCAAATGCCCTAATGTTTGTTAGTCTGAACTATATTGTAGCATATATTTCCTGTACCTATAATGATAATAAAATGTGTTTGGTCAAATAAGCGATATTTACATAATCTACCCACCCAACGCAGTAGATCATAGCTATAAACAGATTAACATTAAACATTTCCCTATTTTGTGAGCAAAGTGCATTAGTATACAGTACACTACCATTCAAACGTTTAAGGTTGGTATGATTTCAATTTTTTTTTTTTGAATGAAAGTCTCTTACACTCAACAAGGCAGCATTTATTTGATCAAAAACACAGTAAAACAGTAATATTCTGAAATATTATTACAAATTAAAATAATTGTTTGCTTTTTTTTGTTTTAAAATGCCTTTTGTCTAGTGTCACATGATCCTTTAGCACTCATTCTAATATGCTGATTTGCTGCTCAATAAACATTTATTTATTTATTTTATTTATGAAAACAGATGTGCTGCTTAATAATTTTGAGGAAACCATGATAGATTTGGTTTCAGGACTGTTTGATGAACAAAGTTAAAAGGGAAATAAATATTTGGAATCTTTTGTAACATTAGAAATGTCTTTACTGTCACTTTTGATCACTTCAATGCATCCTTGCTTATATAAAAATAATATAAAATAAAAAAAATCTTACTGACCCCAAACTTTTGAATGATAATGTATAAACAGAACCTCCTTAAATCAACATGAGTTAAAAAATAACTGATCTAACCGTGTATGTGGATATTAAGACTTAACAAATAATGTGCTGGATAAAACAAAATGGGTAAACAATTTCAGGTCACAAGGTGCATTAAAAAAAAACACACACCATCAGAAAGGTTTCAATAGAGCGTAACATACTCACAACATAAGGATGAGTAAATGATGACAGAATTTTCATTTTTTTAGGTGAACTACTCCTTTAAGAAGAAATGAGTAAAGTGCCTAGAAAGATATTTCACAGAACAGTGATTCTGGGATGCTTTGACACAATTAGTGGCATCTAAATCACCTCCCACTCTTCCTCCAGCTCCTCTCCACTCAGAGAACCCGTGTTACCATGGTTTTTGCTCCTACAGTTTTGCAGAGTCTTGGTAAGGCGCTGGTTGAGAGCACCAGTAGGAGCTACTGCCCACAGTTCATCCATCGGGGTCACTGCAAAAGACAACTACTTGGTCAGTTTTTATCATTTACATGTGCAGATGCTCATTTTATCATTAACCGATTTTAAAAACTCACCTGCAAGCCAGCTGAACAGTCCTGGGATCTTCTTCCAGTAGTCTCCAGCTGGGTTCTTCTCTGTAATGCCGTATCGACGAGCCACTGCACCATTATAAAGGCGAACCCAAGCGGTCCTCAGACTTAGAACCAGTTGACTTGCCTGTAGTCCTACAATTTTGAAAAAACAAAAACAAAACACAAACTTGAACCTGCTCTAATTAAACATCTATGAAAATGAGTTGAAGAATAATAGCGTCTGAATACAAGAATAATAAAAACAGCAGATGAAATTATGTAATGAAGGTATACCAGGAATGTGCTCCCAGGCAGTTCCAACAGGCATCTCCTCAGTGATGCCGACGCGCACATGCACATTGCCTCTGTTGTCCAGCGCCCACAACATGCTGTCATTAGGACTCGTCTGAATTTTCACTAGATAAAGGCCAGCAGGCTGCTCAAAGAGAACATGAGAATAAGAAAAGTGCATAAGGTTGGTGAAATAATCCCATGGTGTATTCCAAGGGCCAAATTATCCCTCACTGGTCATGGTAGGAATGGTTCACTGAAAAAAATTGTTACTGTAAACAAGAATTTCAGTATGCGTGACATGTGGCCAAGTATGGTGACCCATACTAGGAATTAGTGCTCTGCATTTATCCCATCCAAAGTGCACACACACAGCAGTGAACACACACCCGGAGCAGTGGGCAGCCATTTTTTGCTGTGGCGCCCGGG
>NW_015656153.1:1567956-1603897 GCF_001515625.1 Sinocyclocheilus rhinocerous | reverse complement strand
TTACTGTACGTACAGTACATAATTATTCTTAGAAAACAATTACTGTAATTCACCAAATGGGTTTTTTATGTTCCAAAGGCTGTAGTACATTCCTAGTGGCCAGACTGACTTACTACAGCTGAAATTTGGCCAATATATATTATATAATGTCTATATTGTATGTCGTTGTATATATTAGGTGATTTTGATGATAATTTGACTTGGCACATTAATGTAGAATTGAACTGATGTGCAGTATCAGGTTTAGCTTTGAATGAGATTCATCCAGTCAACTGGAACTGTATGTTTTTAAAGGGGTGGTTCACTGGGTTTTTTCTAGGCTTGATTGTGTTTATGGGGTGCAGTCTAACATGTGTTAATGCTTCGTTTAAAAAAAAAAACGCATTCTTTTTCACATAATTTACCTTTATTCCACACCGCTCTGTCCCTTCTCTGAGAAACGGGCTGATCTTTTCCTGTTTTTATGAAGCCCCGCCCTCAGAAATAGGCGATGGGCTCTGATTGGTTAGCTAGCCCAGTGTGTTGTGATTGGCTAAACCGCCTCTAGTGCGTCCCGCCCCTCACCTCAGCGGCATGTGCTCCGGTTGTATTGTAAACAAAGGCGTCGTTAATATCGCTTATCAGTTTGAGCCCGATAGAGAAGCAGAGGATATTACTGAAGAGGATTGTGCAGAACCTGTGCAAGCACGGCTTTGTAATGGTAGGCCTATGTTTTTTGTTTGTTGTTGTCTCATACTTCATAGAACATTGATTTTGAAACTTGTGAATCCATTAGAATCATTAGAAGACAGAATCGCGATTCATATATGAATAGATTTTTACGTGCACCTCTAGTTTTCTCTTCCTCTTCTCTAAAGCAGCGCTGCATGGCCTCGCCCCCTTTGCTGCCTTTTCCCGAGGGCGGGGTTTATCTGGGTTTGTGATGTCACGAACCCGGGAAGTAACTTGTTGTAGTCCCTACGAGCCGTTTTTGTAGGCATTAAACTGCCAGAATTCCGGCAGAGAAGACGATATCTCCGTTTGCATTGAACTTTCAGCTTCGTAACTTTGCAGATATTGTTTATGCTCAAACAGCAACATTACACACTAACTAACGTTAAAAAAGTGAAATCGCAATCAACCACCCCTTTAATGTTTTTGAAAGTCCCTCTTTTGCACACCAATACAGTAAAAACAGTAATACTGTGATATATTATTACAATTTAAAATAACTGTTTTCACAATTAAAAGAACCAAAGACTTAAACTACTTCAGTCTGTGTGCATTGAATTTATTTAATACACGAGTTTCACAATTTGAGTTTAATTACTGAAATGAACTTTTCCACGACATTCTAATTTATTGAGATGCACCTGTATTTCTTTTTATTATCAATGTTGAAAACAGTTGTGCTGCTTAATATTTTTGTGGAAAAACCGAATACATTTAGATTTTATTCACCTTTGATTATTTTTTAAACAAAAATGTATTTTCAATTTTGATCAATGTAATGTATTAAAGTATTAATTTCTTTCAAATAAATCTTACTGTCGGCGCCAATGGCCTCGTGGGCAGCGCGCCGACATGTAGCGCCTTTGCGCTTCGGGCGTCCCGAGTCCCGGCTCGTGGACCTTTCCCGATCCCACCCCCCTCTCTCTCTCACCCACCTCACTTCCTGTCGACCTACTGTCCTAAATAAAAAGGCATAAAACGCAAAAAATAAATCTTTAAAAAAAAAAAAATCTTACTGACCCCAAGCTTTTGAACATTTTGAACAGTATTTAACTGGATGTAAGCTTGTGTATGAGCTGAAACTGCATTACAGTTAGGATTTAGCAGGCAGTACAGTCATGTCATGCTTGTTTACCTGTTCGGGAGGTTCGATGCAGATCCAGGCAGGGAGCATCATGCTGGGGTTCAAAGGTTGAGTTCCAACCCGAAAATACACCATTCCATTACTATCACACGCCCAAACATTCTGACTGCCACAAGACAAACTGAGAAACTTCACGTGTCCTGTGAGGGAGTAACAGAGAGAGCAAAAGAGAGATTTCCCATGTCACTATGATATTCCAGTGAAATATGATTGGCACATGAGAGGTTCAGAGAATGAACATTCCATTCATGTAAGGTTAAGGGAAAATACTTAGAAAATAGCACACCTTTAAGTGCAAGTTAAATTACACACAAAAGTGTTGAAAGGTTACTTTTTAATACACTTTTCATGTCTCGAAATTCCTTAAATGCCTCACTGTGCCTGGAAATATTCAGCCATCACAGTCCATCTGAGTGGAAGGATAGCCTTCCCCAGACTTCACAAGCTCCGCCTGACAGCAGCGTAATATACACTGTGACTTTGTGCAGGATGTCCGAGTTAAGCTCTACACCATACATCACATCTAGCACCATTTCACTAATGTACATGTCAAGGACATCCAGGGCCATTTTTCCAGTCTCTTTAGTGAGCAGTAGGACTGTGGGGGGGGAGGGTCTAGAACTGTACAGAGGTCTTGTCTGTAAACTATGATATGATAGGGAAACCTTGAAAAGACATTTATATGTCATAAGGGCTTTGTTGAGGACTTAGATAGCAAATCTTAACATAACGTGATACACTAGCACACATTCTCTCCTTTTACAGCTCATATCGTCTGTCACACTTTCCATGGCATTATTCATTTTGCAGTATGATTACATATCTACTAAGCAATATATATGATCAAAACACACTATTTAATATTTACACTATTGCTCAAAAGTTTGGTAAATAAGATTATTTATTTATTTATGGAAAGAAATTAACACTTTTATTCAGCATGGATGCATTAAACTGATCAAAAGTAAAACATTTATAATGTTACAAAAAATATATTTAAAATAAATGCTTTTCTGAAATGATGGTTTCTACAAAAAAAGTACAAACATTTTCAACATTTATAATAATAAGAAATGTTTCTTAAGCACTAAGTCAGCATGTTAGAATAACTTCTGAAGAATCATGTGACACTGAAGACTGGCGTAATAATGCTGAAAATTCAGCTTTTGCCATCACAGGAATAAATTACATTTGAAAATATGTTAAAATAGAAAATGCTTAATTTAAATTGCAATAATATTTCACAACATTACAGTTTTTACTGTATTTTTGATCAAATAAATGCAGCCTTGTCGATCATAAGGAACATATTTAAAAATCTTACCGACCCCAAACTTTGAATGTTAATGAATATAAAATTATACACAGAACTGTTAAGATAAAAATTAAGAAAATTATTTGGACTCTTTCTAGTTTTCAAACAAATAACAGCTAAAAAAAATTGGTTAGAAAAATAGCTTTCTTTTTTTTTTTTTTTGCAGATGCCACCTAGTTCAATATTTTTTCGTATGAAATGAATACCTTTTTAAATGTAGTTGTTTAAATATAACTGTCACCTAAAGCAAAACTGAAAAACAAAAAACTTCAAATGTATTTTTTCTACTATTGATGTGCTGTTTCACATTCTTTCGCTGAGTTAGATAGTACGAAATACACCTATCTACCAAATCAATGCAAAAAAAAATATTGTGAGGGCTTGATGAACACAATGAATGAAAACAAGAGATACTTAGATGTCGTCACACCCGTGGCCTTTGGCCGCAAGAGCTCTTTACATACTGTGCTGATTCATTACCAACAGAACAAAGATAAAGCAAAGCTGACGCTTCAGTTCATTGTACAGCCTTTTTCTAAGCCATTACTGTTTTCCTGCTGTAGCATTTTAAGAGTTTTCCTGAAACGTGACAACTCATTGAGGACATGTAAAACAAAAGAAGGTTCATGAGACTCATCGAGACTCTAAAGAACCAGTATTTCAAGATGCTTCATTAAACCTGACAAACTCCAATAACCCTCTCTGAGACTTGGTCCATAGGTCTGAGTCTAAAAACACTGAAAACATCATGTGCCCGATCTAAAAATGCCCATAGATCCAGGACTAGCCCCAGACTCATCTTTCACATTGCCGCTCAAACGAAAACCACCCGAGACGGACAGGGCAACAGCTGTTCCATCACATGGCTTTGCCTATTTGGGTCTCCATCCTGCCACATCACAAACACAAGCACACACAGACACAAAACACACACACTTGTGTGTGACAAACAATAAACAAACGCCTTCCATTGACAGCACTGAAGTGCAAGCTGTGTAATTAAAATATGTCTGATGTAATCAGATTAGATCAACCTGCATTGTCATTTCAGCGGAAAGCTGCACTGATTGCATTTGGGAGATTGTAAACTTGTGTCTCGTTACCAAATTCACTGATTAAATGTGTGTTTAATGCATTCCTAAAGCCTAATCACTGCAAAATTCAATACTAAAGGACTGATCTCTTCCTTTCATGACCTTTGATAGTTAGCTTACCGGCTTTATTACAAAACATGTGTTATGCAAGAACCACCTGCTTGAATTAAAAATATAAACAGGACCCCTAGCAACAGGCGGTTTTGATACATAAAACCATAGCTTGCTATTTAACCTGCTGGAAGCTCAAGATTCCAAGAAATGGAAATTAAGACACGAAAGTGAAAGATATGTGTGTTTAGTAGGAGTGTCGCTTCTGTGGAAGTGGGCTGGTTATGCGTGAATATGACTGAAGTACGTCAGCGGCAGACCATGTGGACAGCCAGGAGACATGGTAATCTGAACTAGGAGAAACAGGAGAGGGTCCTCAACAAGGTATGCCCAACATGCGTCATTCTGTCACACATGACCTGTGTATACGGCACTTGAGACCTTGAGGAGCACATTATTTAAATCAGGTGTCAGACACATCATCATAAGGAAGACTATTAAGTGTTATCTAATGCATACGTGAGTGAATGCAAACAAGCAAAAAAAAAAAAAAACACTCTAGTAAGTAGGTCTGAAGACCTTTTTGTAGGGATCATTTTTAGTTATTAGTAAAATAATAAAAAAAATGTCATACATACATTACAAATTCACCCCAAAGTAAGCAAGTAAATAAATAAATAAATAAACAAACAAGCAAATTAATAAAAATTTATTTTTGCATTGTTGCTTAAATCACCCCCACAAATTCTCACTACCATTATGTTCAATTAACACTTTTATTCAGCAAGCATCGAATTGATGAAAAGTAACAGTAAATTACAGAAATTCCATATCAAATAAATGCTGTTCTTTTAAACGTTCAACTCATCAACACTGAAGTAATGGCTGCAGAAAACTTTGCTCTGCCATTAGAAGTATAAATAAACAAATAAATGGTAAGACTTTACAATAAGGTTCATTAGTTAACATTAGTTAACTACATTAGTTAACATGAACTAAGAATGAACAATACTTCTACACCATTTATTAATCTTAATGCTACTTTCAGCATTTACTAATTAATTATTAAAATCACAAGTTGTGTTTGTTAACATTAGTTAATGCACTGTGAACTAACATGAATAACCAATGAATGACTGTATTTTTTATTAAATAACATTAACAAAGATTAATAAATAGTGTAATGCATTGTTCATTGTTCGTTGTAGTTTTTAAAAAGTGATTTCTGTTAAATAAAATATCTCCTTTTGAAGTGGACTTTGAACTTTGTAACTTTGCAGATCTTTTTTATGTTCAAACAGCAACATTACAGACTAACTAAAGTTGAAAAAGTGAAAAAGCATAATAGCACCCCTTTAAATTGTAAAGTAATAATGATCATATATGTTTTAATACTGATGATACTGATGGCAAAAACATGTAATGAAAATGGGGGGTGCTTCATTTTCATGAAAACAATGCCACAAATGCATTAATATATTATTTTCCTCTAAATGTTTTTGGTGTTCTTGGATTTGGTGTTCTCACATTACAAGAGCTTAAATTTAGCCGGCATGTGATCCACTGATAAATCTATTGTCAATGGAAAGAAAATTCTCTCACCAAGCTGGCTGAGGTCCAGCAATGTCCAGTGCATTCCTGTGGAGCAACTGGCTGATAAAGTGCGGATGTGGACACGACCGTAGTGATCTAAACCCCACAGAGCGTCACGACAGGCAGAGAGCTGCACCATCTCTACGTCTGGAGGAAACTGTATGGTGAAGGGCCGCATCTGGAGGTCTTGGTCCCAAATACAGAACAGGTCTTTCCTGCTCTGACCTAACCATAGGAAACTCCCTGTGGAGACATCAGCGAGATTTTAATTGTGTATAATAATATTTAATTGCTTTCTGCAAGACAACAGATACTGCACGATTTGAAGAGGAAGACAGGATTTCTACATACCCTCTTTAGCTGGAACAGCAGAGGAGAACACAAAGGCCCATTTTGTGGCAGAAGCTGTTCCTCTGGGTACAATACTTTTCCAAAATGTCCCTGCATTCAGATAAACATCACTATAAAATAATGAAATTTTCAAACAAGATCCTCAGTCAATAGAAGAGCATATTTCAGTGCTAAGCCACCATGTTTCCCATGCTCAGTGCATCATACCAATGAGGCTGCCTTTGGCAACATGAAACTCGTTGCGTCCAGAAGCAATCCACACACCACTGGTGCTGACACTGATGAGGCTAGGCTGGCACTGGGAGTGCTGGGAAAGGAAGGCCACGCGCAGACGTTCAGCTACCCGCTCGACCGGAGCTCTGGTGGCTGTGGCGACAGTCTGTGTGGCCTGGATCAGAGTCTGGAAAAGACTGCCCTGATCAAACACCACATAGTCTGTGATGCTCACCTAAATGAAAAAGTCATAAAGACAAAAAATATGGTCACTGTTTCGGAAAATCTGAAACATTTCTGCTAGAAAGCAGCAACAAGCTTTAGGAATAATTAGCATTTTTACACGAAATGTGTGATTCATCGACAGTAAGGGTGTTAAACACTCAACATACAGGCAGAACATCTGACCAACTGTAGAAGAGGATGTATTGTGCATGTGTACGTTACATATATGTACCTGCCACCAGTGGTCATCTTCACCCTGGGGTTTTTTAGCTGTGACCCCTGTTCTGAACCATAAGTTGCCACTGGTATCCAATGCCCAGACTGTGTTATTCTCACCCAGAGCAATACAGATGGGTTCCAGACCTTGGCTCTCACTATGGACACACATAAACACATATCTCAATGTTTATGCTACAGCAAAAGCTAGCATATAAATGGTAATTTATGCACAATATACATCAACAACATGCTTTGAAATGCATTAATTAACAAAGCACAATATTAGGGTTGGCAGGCCATAAATCAAATATTCATAAATCAAATTGTCAAACTGGTGCGACATATATATAAACGTATTTAAACATAACTAATCTATTGAAAACATGTGTATACTTTACATAAATGTACTTTAAACAAATACTTTTGTTACATTACACATTCCGTACTTCCGATTTGCAAAATAAGGTGGACACAACTCTGACACTGCATTATGTGGCAACTTGATGTCCAATGTAAAATCTTAACGCTGAAGTAAAACCAGTCCAGAACCATTGTTTTATTTATTCACTATAGTGAATTTGCTATCAGCTACGAGAAAACCACGCTGGCAAACATACCTGACGGTGTCATACTTCCAGTGCTCCCCCTCTGCACAGTAGCTGCTGAGACCCTCTCTGTAAAACACGCCCCTCTGCTCGCTCAGTGCCCACACCACACTGCCCCGTGCTGCTATCTGCGCCATGGGGCACGGACAGTCCACCTTCACTGACCGCGCACATGGCCTGTCCACACTCAGCCCTGAAGACACACATAGAGCAACAGCATTCCAGCTGATTTATGCATATTTTCATGGTTCCCAATGAAACCACAAACTGCTACTAGTCAACATTTTTTGTAGTTTTCCAACATTTTCCAGTACTAATGACTTCTACTGGAATGGTAGGGGTCATAAAGAGATGATAAGGCTTTAACAGAGCTTTATTGTAACGGCCATGGCCAGCAGGAGTTGATTATGCTCTTCATTATTACATAATACCAAAGCAGAGCCCAGCCCAAAGTTACATTCCTTTAAAACAAAACAATGTGACAGCAGGAAACACCTAGAATTGCAAAAAACTCCCCGCTTTTGTTCGCTATAGCTACAGAGCCTCTTGCAATAGCTTTTCATTCTATTCATAATATATCTGGTATTTTTAGAGCAAGTAAAGAACAGAAAATTTCTGTCTATGCTGACGATGTAGTGTTGTACGTCTCAAATCCGGAAGCCTGTTTTCCTTCTGTTTTGGATATTTTGAAACAGTGTTTCGGGCTATAAATTACATTTAAATAAGAGTGAGTTCTTCCCAATTAATTCGGCTGCAAGGGCTCTTTCAGTATCAGCGTTCCCATTTAAGTTAGCCTCAGATTTTTTTCGTTACCTGGGAGTTATAGTAACGAGGAAACACGTAGATCTTTTCAAGCATAATTTTATTCCAATTTTGGATCGAACGAAACAGGATCTTGCTAGGTGGACAACTCTTCCAGTATCACTTGTAGGCAGAAGTAATGCCATAAAAATGAATATTTTGCCTAAATTTCTTTTCTTATTCCAAAACATGCTAGTCTTTATACCAAAAACTTTTTTTAAGACTTTAGATCGAATATTTTCAGATTTTATTTGGAATGGAGGCCCAGCAAGGATTCAGAAATTATTTCTCCAGCAACCCAAAAGATTAGGCGGATTTGCACTTCCTCATTTTTTTATTTTATTACTGGGCAGCGAATATGCATAGCATTTATATTGGAGCCAGTCGCATTACGGTCTTTGTTAATCGGTTCCAGCATGGGTTGAAATGGAATGTGATTCTTGTAGCAGAGTTTCTTTACATGCGTTGTTATGCTCTTCATTGTCTATTAAATCTTCTTGTTATTCTTCTAACCCCTTAGTTTTACATAGTCTAAAAATCTGGAAACAATTTAGAAAACATTTCGGTTTCCAGGCAATGTCGTGTCTGTCTCATATAAAAATCCTTCTTTTTTGCCTTCCATATCAGACGGAGCATTTGCACTATGGTTTAGAAGGGGCACTGTAAATATTAATGACCTTTTTCATGAGAACACTTTTGTAACCTTCTCATATCTTTCAGAGAAATTCAATCTTCCAAAAACTCACTTCTTTAGGTATCTACAGACTCTTGAATTTATAAGAAATACATTTTCTCACTTCCCTCATGCACCTCTTAAATAAGAGATTGACCAAATCTTGGAAATAAAAGTTTCCAAAGGAGATCAATCTCTGATGTTTTTCTTTTAAAGGTTGAACCATGTCCTTTAGTGGCGCTGTTTGGACTTAATCCTACAAAGGTGTCTCTATCTTTACAGTCAAGTGCTTTAGCCTTTTGCTTAATAATTGCTAAAAAATAAAGACTGAAAATATATGAAGATGTGAACCCATTTTATTCAGTTCCCCCCCCAAAAAATCTACTTTTTTTCCGAGGCGTTCCCCCATAGCGACCCCTAGAGGACGCAGTTCGAAGTTCCCATGAAAGGGAATTATACTATTCAACTGGAAAAATCCTTCTCCGCCCAACTACTTTCATTGGATGTATGACCTGTTACAGTTTATTCAAATAGAGAAAATTAGATATGCAATTCATGGCAATACAGAAGATTTCTATACAATTTGGCAACCTTTTATGTTGTATTTTTTAAAATAACATTCCTATATGTAGCCCTTCCTATACATCTAACCCTGGCTGTACCTGTCTTTTCTTTTGTTCTTGAATAATTGAAACTCATTTAAGAGCGTACTAGGAAAGAAATTGTCTGATACCTGGCATTTAGCAGTGATGGCTCAGGTGCAGTTTGTTAATTTATTTTAGTTTATTTATTCTCTTTTTCTTTTCTTTCCCCCTCCCCCTCTATGTGTATATATGTATTTTGGTCCACATCATCTCTAGACTGTATACATGCAATGGGTATATATATATATATATATATATATATATTTTTTTTTAATACTATTCTATTTGCACTATTGAGTTGTAATATATTTGTATGTTTCTGGATTATAACCCCCCCTTTTTTTACCACAATACCACACGTGATATGACTATTTATTTTGTCAGTTTAGAGGAAAACGAAAGTGTCATTGTTTAGTCACACCCATATAAAGTATTTTCTTTCTTTTATGCAACACAATTGGATAAACTGTGGTTGCTCTTTTCCATTCAATTACACTGCAGTATAAATCAGATTTTGTCAGTTAATACAATCTTTTTCAAGTCATATGGACCACTTTTATGGTGTTTTTGGATCGTTTTTGATCCTTGAATGTCCTCAGCCCACATAGGAACTAATTGTATAAAAAAAGCAACTAGTGCATTTCTCCATTTGTGTTACATTGGAGAATTAAAGTCACATGTGTTTGGAACAACATAAAGGTGAGTAAACAATCACTGAATTTTCATTTTTGGGTGAACTGTCCTGTTAACTTAAATACAATGAGTTGTTTTTAGTACATACAGCACTCTCTAGTGGTCCAATAGTGAAATAACATCTCGCTCTGTGGTCTGTGGTGATATGTGCAGTTTGCAATTCTGTTAAGTGACAGCAACTGTGTGCGAGTAATGTTTATATAGGTATAAAGTTTTATGAATTAAAAGTCGATACAGATTACTCAATTAAAGCTTTTCAGGGTTATTAAGTAGAATCTGTCAGTATGTTGTGTGTTGTTCTCCCATACCTGTCTGTATGTACAAGTCTCCATTAGTGCGAATAATCCAGGCTGTGTCATCACCAAGTGCTACAAACGCTGTGTCGTCCAGGGCTTTGTACCAGTGTCTCTTCCCCTTGATGGTGACTTTCCCACAAGCGTAAGCAGTCATGGTCTTCTGCTCCACCTTCCACAGCAATGAGCCTAAGAAAACACATCAGCAACAAGACAACGCTTAGTCAAGAACACCAAAAACTAATATTTGTTTACACAATGTTTGTTTGTTTAACAAAACAAATCTATGCCCCTTACCTGTTGGGGACAGCGCCACCTGATGGACATTTTCCTCAAACTTCTGCCAGCTCAAGCTACTGTTGGGAAGACCACTACAGAAAAGGCCTCCTTTAAAGTCCAGACACCAGATATACCTGTCCGTCACTACAAGACTGAGGATGCCACAACCAGGCCCACTGTAGCCCATCCAGCTTTCAGCCAACTTCAAACAAAGAAAAGAAAAAAGAAAAAAAAGAAAGAGATTAAAACAGAGAACACATGACATAAATATAATTTAATATGGTGATTCTGACAAAGACTTTTAAGAACATTATACTGCTGTTCATACTTTTACAGTATATGACAGTAAAGACATCTATAACGTTACAAAAGATTGCTATTTCAAATAAATGCTATTCTTTTGAACTTCCATTCATCAAAAAACTGTCAGGGTAAAAAAAAAAAAACACACAAAAATAAATATTAGCATAACTGTTTTCAACATTGATAATAACACGAAATGTTTCTTGAGAAGCAAATCTGCATATTAGAATGATTTCTTACGGATCATGTGACACTGAAGACTAGAGTAATGGCTGCTGAAAAATGTGACCCTGGACCACAATACCAGTCATAAGTAGCACAGATATATTTGTAGCAATAGCCAACAATAAATTGTATGGGTCAAAATTATCGATTTTTCTTTTATGCCAAAAATCATTTGGATATTAAGTTCCATGAAGATATTTTGCAAATTACTACCGCAAATAAATCAAATCTTAATTTTTGATTAGTAATATGCATTGTTAAGGACTTCATTTGGACAACTTTAAAGGCGATTTTCTCAATATTTTGATTTTTTTGCACCCTCAGATTCCAGATTTTCAAATAGCTGTATCTCGGCCAAATATTGTCCTATCCTAACAAACCATACATCAATGGAAGCTTATTTATTCAGCTTTCAGATGATGTATAAATCTCAATTTAAAAAATTTGACCCTTATGACTGGTTTTGTGGTCCAGGGTCACAAATCAGCTTTGCCATTACAGGAATAATAAATGTCTTTTTTTCTATATTTTAGAATAGAAAAAATTTAAATTGTAAGACTATTTCACAATATTACTGTTTTTACCGTATTTTTGATCAAATAAATTTCTGAAAGGTAGTGTATTTTACACAATTATATAAATTATACAAGTATCTTTCTCCTGATCTACTACAGATCTCTTATCTATTAGTTGGTTAGCTCTCTAACCTGGTCAGCTTTGAGGAGCTGTGTCTCTTCGTCCTCATTCTGCTTAGCAGATGAGCTCTGCAAGCTCAGGGCGTTCAGTCCGTCCCCCAGACTAGCACTGGATGGCACTCCATGTGCATAGATGTCCTCCTCGTCACTAGATGGCGTTGGCTCGGGTTCCGGGGAGTAACCTAGCGGCCTAATGGGATCATAAGATAAATCCAAATTAAAGTCTCCATGTAAACTCTGATTAAAATGTTCCTCCGAATCCTTTAGGGTGTCTTTGTTCTCCTTCACATATTCCTTCATGATGTCCTGCTCGTCAGCTGCCTGCATGTATGAGAAGGTACATTCCAGCAGCATGTCCACGTCAGGCGTAGCTGCAATTTGCTCATTTTCTGCAAACACGTTTTCACTGTACACCTGACACTCCATGTCTTGTAGTGACAGTGATGTAGGGCAAGGCGGTAGGGTCTCTGCTGTTTGGTTAAGTGGACCCTGACGAGACTCTTCGCTCTGTAAGGGTTCTGATCGGCTAAGAATGGGAAAGGCATCGGAATTGTGGGATTCTCCACAGATGGAACCGTCCTGGTCCGGTGAGCCAGCACTGAGCAGGTCGAGGCTGCTGCACAGGAGGCTGGTGTGGTCTGAAGGAGGCTCGCTCATGGGTGTGTTTAGAACGTCACTGCCTGCACCTTCCTGGCTGAAAACACTCTCTGACCAGCTGCTGCGCTCGCTGACACGATTCCCACTATCTGCAAGAATGTATGGAGAACATCAGTGAATGGAATATAATCAAATTTACACACCACATCATGTGATACTGATCCTCTTACCATGCCGTCTTCTCTTGCCTTTCTTCTTCAACTTGATGGCCTTGACCACCAGCTCCTGCTGGAAGTCTTCTTGGGTGATGGTGCTGTATCGGCTGGAGGAAAGCTCTGAGGCCTCTGTGGTGGTAAACATGCCCTGCGCGCTCTCCCATGAAGTGATTGAGCTGCTGCGGCTGCGGGACTCCATTGTACCCAAACTGGCCCGCTGCTGCTCCAAGTCCTCTTCCACCTCCAGAGCCTCTACCACATGACTGAATTCTTCAAGATGCTGCTCCTCCTGCACCTCCTCTGACTCCTCAACCCCATCATGCACCTCCTCTGAGTTAGGACTGGCTTGAGTCTCCTGCTCTGTAATAATGGGCATGGTCCTGATTGGCTGAGCCGTTTCAACGGCGCCATTAGGAGGCAGCAAAATAGTGGGTGTGGAAAGAGGAGATGTAAAACGGTTGGAGTGGTCTAATACTGAGAGAAAAAAAACATAAGAAAGATATGTATGTGAGATACAATGGCCCTAAAAGGAGTGTGGACACTCAAGCAATACTTCAAAAAAAACATTTCAAGCAAAAAGTTTGTTGACACTTGTCAAAAGCATTGGATCATTTTCATAGGAAATCTTCTCACAGCAAATTTACAGCAAAACACTTTTAGTGTGACATTTTTTGGGGCTACTGGTTGCAGCTACCTTAAGTTTAGGGTCTTTGTTTGTTTGTTTTGTTTTTTTTAAAGAAATTTATACTTTTATTCAAGTTATACTTTTATAAAACAAAGGGACAATTTACCCAAAAATGAAAATTTGTCTTATTTTTTCTTTTTTCACATTCTACATAAGTCAATGGGGACCAACAACTATTTGGTTTCCCCCGTTCTTCAAAATATCTTCTTTTGTGTTCATCAGAAGAAAGAAATTCATACAGGTTTGGAACAACTTGAGAGTGAGTAAATGATGACAGAATTTTTATTTTTGGGTGAACTAGCCTTTTACTACTAGCCACTTTTACTCAAAAGTGAGAGTAAAGACATTTATTTGTTACAGAAGATTTCCATTTCAGATAAATGCAGTATTTTCAGTATATTCAGATAATAATAAGAAATGATTCTTATGCACCAGCATATTAGAATAATTTCTAAATTACAGTTTAAAATACAAATGTGTAGTAAATAAATGTAATGATATTTTAAAATAATACTGTTTTTACTGTATTTTTTTTATCAAATAAATGCAGCCTCAATGAGTATAAGAGATGCTTCAAAACATTAAAAAACGTAGTGATCCCTAAACTATCTGCTAAGAATTTAAATATCATATTTTTGTTGAGAGAGAGGGAGGGACACACATCAACAACCATAACTCATGAAGCTACGATTCATCATTTCATACCAATTGACCCAAAAGGATGACTAAGTAAACAATTTTTAAACTGCCGAGGGCAAAAGAGGCTTTTTCCTTTTTATCTGAGTACTGCTGATGGAGCAAAGTGCATGACTAAAACTGCTATTACGACATCAGTACTGCAACTCACAGTTGGAAACCAATCCCTCAGGGCAATTTGAGATCCGCAAAATGTCCCGATCTCCTTTCAGAATGAAGATTTCATTCTCAGTGCATGACACAGACACAATATCTCCACTGCTTTCCAATCCTCCAATGATGACCTTAATGAGCAAATGAAATAAGTGAGAAAAACAACACAAATTAAGATTGCATTGGCAACATTTCAATTAAATATATAATTTAGATTCAAGGAGTGCATTCTTACTTGATTGGTACAGTCCACAACATAAACACTATATTCATTCCAGCTGAGGACCCAGCCCTCCTTCAAGAAGCAGCTGACCATTCCCAACTGTCTTTCTGAAGGTCTGTAGCCAGTGTTGGGGCCTGAACGAGGGAACAGCTCAAACGGAGGTATATCCTGATTAAAAAGTGGCTTTAGGACGTGGGTCTCCCCGACACGTCCCCGCACATCCGTCCTCCACAGACGCAACCCTGGCCTGGCTGCATAAACCACCAGATCGCTCTGCTTGCACAGAGCTGGTTGGAAGCAGGCACCAAACTTGCCATTGCTGTAAAAATAAAGCCAGATATCAAGAATTCAGCATACACTCAGTGCTGCAATCCTGACAATAATAAACATACTTTTAGGAGAAGATGGACTGAGGGTTTTGTACCTTTTACGTGGTTTAGTGCCCAGCTGATGATGTGACTGCTCTTGCGTGTAGAAGAGCATTGAGCGCTGATGGGAAGAAACCAAAAGTACTTTCTGACTATATTCCAACTGAACTATTGCTGAAGGCTCTTCAAAGAGGACCACTGGATTACACACTCCCTAAAAGACCAATGCGCACACGCACACACACACACACACACACACACACATATTCAGCCATTAGACAGTATGAGGGTTTTGTACCTTTTACGTGGTTTAGTGCCCAGCTGATGATGTGACTGCTCTTGCGTGTAGAAGAGCATTGAGCGCTGATGGGAAGAAACCAAAAGTACTTTCTGACTATATTCCAACTGAACTATTGCTGAAGGCTCTTCAAAGAGGACCACTGTATTACACACTCCCTAAAAGACCAATGCGCACACACACACACACACACACACACACACATATTCAGCCATTAGACAGTAAAAAAATCTGATTTCAGACAGAAAGACAGAACTATACTGTCCATCTAACTGCAAATATCTGAAATACACTCAACTGACTGCTTATAAAAGTCTTACTTGATCCAAGTCCACAGCAGAATAGACCACCCTCCCTTTATCATCACCAGAGAAGAGCTTCATGCCATTAGCACTCCATGCTAATGCAGTAATTGTGCTTTTGTGCAAGCCCACAACATCAAACCTTCTCAGCTGTAATAGGACAACAAAAAATGTGACACCATGGTCCACAGACTAATAAGATTTATTCATCAATAATCAGATTATCAATTAGATAAATGTGTCTTTATGCTTTTTTTTTTTCTTGTAGGGACACAAAAAAGGGCTACTTTGGACATACACAAACCTTAAATAATGTTAAAAGCTAAATAAAATAAATGCTTAATTTTTATCTTCTAATTACACAGATGGAAAGTAAAAATGTTGTATTAAATAGTCATTGTTATTCCAATATAGTGTGAATAATCATTGAGTTAAATGAAACCTAATCACTTATTTAAATGAAACTCTTGCTACTTGAAAACTGTAATCAGAGATGAATTTGTACCTGTTTATTTCTACCAGGCAATGGTGACACAAGCTGAAAGAAAGCAACCCGGCCCGATGCCGTCCCGACAGCCACAAGATCATCGAAACAACTCAGCAATTTCACTGCAGTAATGGCCTCACATTTGCCCTATTAAAACAGATTATAAAAGATATATTGTATAAAACACTACCTAACCAGATGAGATCAACAGTGAGTGCTGCCGAAGAGTGAGGAAGCACTAAGCAGACTTACCTCTAAATTGTATTTGTTCATTTGGCTTACTCTCCTGCAGTAAAGGTACAGCATGCCGATGCTGCTGCCAATGGCTATATAATCATTGTTGCTGTCCAGTGCAGTCAAGTAGACCAGGACTGAACGGAAACCTTTCTGGACTTTAGCAGGAATGGCATTGAGAAGGTAGTAGAGGGGGCAGAACTCCCTCAAGGGCAGCAGTGCTGGATGGGTGGCCATGGTCACCCTATGGATCTGTGCTTCCTCTGACGATGAAATCAAAAAAAAAAAGGCAATTTCAAAAGTCCATTTCCAAGTACAAGATTATAAAAGTTAATGTTTCTGATCATAAAATAAAAGTTATTATGAAGCTTTATTCTTTTATTGCTTAACTTAATCACGTGAACAGTCAAAAATACAGCTAGTCATTGATCTTTCTAACACAACGCGTCCACTCCGCATTGACACTAAAAGTATCAATCGCATCCAAACGTCTGTATAGTCTAGTCTAGTGAACTAAATAGTGAACACACCCAAAAGCCAATATTAACAACATTAACCACGCCTCAAATTCACAACATAAGAGAGCATCTTCTCCTATTTTACAACACTACAAAGGTCCCATCGTTTTAAACACGCTAATGCAGGACAGTACGCGTCCAACTGATATATTTGTGGCCTAAGCACTTTGAATAAATATCAAAGACCAGTAATAAAAAGAACAGTCGTTTACAATTTGCTGTAAGAGATTTGTGTTTTCTAGTTAGCGAACTCTACGCGGTAAACCACCTGAGCTTTTCAGTTTGCACAAAACTTACCACCGGGAAAAGTTCACACTGATTATGAACCTTTTATGAAACGATTATGAAACGTTTTTATAGTTTAGATGAGGGCGATCTGTTGACATCTCTGCTGCTTTGACAGATAGCTCTTGTTGACAAGCTCGTGTTGTTCTTCGTTCTGTTTTGGGTTGAAAAAGAAAATTAACTCTAGCGACACCTACAGCAGTGGAAGTGAAACTCACGTCGATTAAATTCCTTCTCAGAATCAGAATCAGAAGAGTTTTATTACCAAGTATGTTTACACACACAAGGAATTTGACTTGACGACAGGAGCTTCCAGTGCAGAAGAAAGTACAGAC
Source organism: Sinocyclocheilus rhinocerous (assembly GCF_001515625.1). NCBI lineage: Eukaryota > Metazoa > Chordata > Actinopteri > Cypriniformes > Cyprinidae > Sinocyclocheilus > Sinocyclocheilus rhinocerous. Next base: position 1,586,374 of record NW_015656153.1, on the reverse strand, counting down.
ACAGTGCAGACATACATGATAGTGCCGACATACATAGGAATAACATAGGAATAACTTTTCTCTCACGGTAAAGTTTTACTTAAACAAATGTAGAATTTTTTAAGTTTATCCAAGTTTTGTGACATTTAAAAATAATGTGTGATCTATGTATGATGCTTGGATTTATTGTGTTTGTGTTTAACAGTGATATAACGCCTGCTTGACGAGGTTTAATAAACAAACAAACAAACTCTCTGTGGACTGTATTTACATGAATCTTTTCATGTTGTCCTACTTGAAATATTCATATGCTTTATTTACCAATTTTCTTAATTTTCTTACATTTTCTTACTATTACAAAGGGCAAAGGTCAGTCTGTATTTCATTAACTCAGATATGCACTCAAATGTAATAGGCCATAGAAAAAGACAACTATGGATCTGAACTGGAACAAACAGTAGCATTCACAGACCATGTATTTAGTCATAATATAGTTAGCCTCTGACTACTATAAGTAAAAGTCTGTTGGATGGACTGTAGACCGACATTAGGATAATGCACAGAGCACCGCATCTGTTAACTGTGCCTGCTGGTCAAAAACATAACAATCAATCAAAGGGAAGGGAACAAAAAAAAAGGATCAATACTTTTTCCAATCAGTATTTAGTCACAGCACGATCATCTACTAGAGCATAATGTCGTATGCCTAATAAAATATAAGAAAATGTTTATCAATATTATTATCGATATAGCCTAATTATTGATTTCATGTACACTGTATAATGCCATGCAGTCACATTCACATCCATTTAACAATTTAATCTATTCCTCAGTTCTTCACAGATAGCAACAGAGTCTGGTGAGGGTTTTGTACCTTTTACGTGGTTTAGTGCCCAGCTGATGATGTGACTGCTCTTGCGTGTAGAAAAGCATTGAGCGCTGATGGGACGAAACCAAAAGTACTTTCTGACTATATTCCAACTGAACTATTGCTGAAGGCTCTTCAAAGAAGACCACTGGATTACACACTCCCTAAAAGACCAATGCACACACACATATATATTCAGCCAATAGACAGTAAAACAAAATCAGATTTTAGAAAGACAGAAAGGCAAATTTCTTAAACTATATTGTCCATCTAACAGCGAATATCTGAAATAGATTCAATCGACTGCTTATAAAAGGCTTACTTGATCCAAGTCCACAGAAGAATAAACCACCCTCCCTTTATCATCACCAGAGAAGAGCTTCATGCCATTAGCACTCCATGCTAATGCAGTAATTGTGCTTTTGTGCAAGCCCACAACATCAAATCTTCTCAGCTGTAATAAGACAAAAATTGACACCATGGTCTTTTACTAATAAGATGTATTCATCAACAATCAGATTATCAATCAGATAATTGTTTCTTTGTTTTTTTTTTCAGGAAGGGACGAAAAATAGCTACTTTGGATATATACAAACCTTAAATAATGTTAAAACCTAAATAAAATAAATGCTTAATTTGTATCTTCTAATAAGAAAAAAAGGAAAGTAAAAATGCTGTATTAAATAGTCAGTCATTGACATTGTTATTCCAATACAGTGTGAATTATCGTAGAGAAAAAAAATTAAACCTAATCACTTATTTAATGAAACCATTGCTACTTGAAAACTGTAATCAGAGATGAAATTGTACCTGTTTATTTCTACCAGGCAATGGTGACACAAGCTGAAAGAAAGCAACCCGGCCTGATGCTGTCCCAACAGCCACAAGATCATCGAAACAATTCAGCAATTTCACTGCAGTAATGGCCTCACATTTGCCCTATTAAAACAGATTATAAAAGATATATTGTATAAAACACTACCTAACCAGATGAGATCAACAGTGAGTGCTGCCGAAGAGTGAGGAAGCACTAAGCAGACTTACCTCTAAATTGTATTTGTTCATTTGGCTTACTCTCCTGCAGTAAAGGTACAGCATGCCGATGCTGCTGCCAATGGCTATATAATCATTGTTGCTGTCCAGTGCAGTCAAGTAGACCAGGACTGAACGGAAACCTTTCTGGACTTTAGCAGGAATGGCATTGAGAAGGTAGTAGAGGGGGCAGAACTCCCTCAAGGGCAGCAGTGCTGGATGGGTGGCCATGGTCACCCTATGGATCTGTGCTTCCTCTGACGATGAAATCAAAAAAAAAAAGGCAATTTCAAAAGTCCATTTCCAAGTACAAGATTATAAAAGTTAATGTTTCTGATCATAAAATAAAAGTTATTATGAAGCTTTATTCTTTTATTGCTTAACTTAATCACGTGAACAGTCAAAAATACAGCTAGTCATTGATCTTTCTAACACAACGCGTCCACTCCGCATTGACACTAAAAGTATCAATCGCATCCAAACGTCTGTATAGTCTAGTCTAGTGAACTAAATAGTGAACACACCCAAAAGCCAATATTAACAACATTAACCACGCCTCAAATTCACAACATAAGAGAGCATCTTCTCCTATTTTACAACACTACAAAGGTCCCATCGTTTTAAACACGCTAATGCAGGACAGTACGCGTCCAACTGATATATTTGTGGCCTAAGCACTTTGAATAAATATCAAAGACCAGTAATAAAAAGAACAGTCGTTTACAATTTGCTGTAAGAGATTTGTGTTTTCTAGTTAGCGAACTCTACGCGGTAAACCACCTGAGCTTTTCAGTTTGCACAAAACTTACCACCGGGAAAAGTTCACACTGATTATGAACCTTTTATGAAACGATTATGAAACGTTTTTATAGTTTAGATGAGGGCGATCTGTTGACATCTCTGCTGCTTTGACAGATAGCTCTTGTTGACAAGCTCGTGTTGTTCTTCGTTCTGTTTTGGGTTGAAAAAGAAAATTAACTCTAGCGACACCTACAGCAGTGGAAGTGAAACTCACGTCGATTAAATTCCTTCTCAGAATCAGAATCAGAAGAGTTTTATTACCAAGTATGTTTACACACACAAGGAATTTGACTTGACGACAGGAGCTTCCAGTGCAGAAGAAAGTACAGACACAGTGCAGACATACATGATAGTGCCGACATACATAGGAATAACATAGGAATAACTTTTCTCTCACGGTAAAGTTTTACTTAAACAAATGTAGAATTTTTTAAGTTTATCCAAGTTTTGTGACATTTAAAAATAATGTGTGATCTATGTATGATGCTTGGATTTATTGTGTTTGTGTTTAACAGTGATATAACGCCTGCTTGACGAGGTTTAATAAACAAACAAACAAACTCTCTGTGGACTGTATTTACATGAATCTTTTCATGTTGTCCTACTTGAAATATTCATATGCTTTATTTACCAATTTTCTTAATTTTCTTACATTTTCTTACTATTACAAAGGGCAAAGGTCAGTCTGTATTTCATTAACTCAGATATGCACTCAAATGTAATAGGCCATAGAAAAAGACAACTATGGATCTGAACTGGAACAAACAGTAGCATTCACAGACCATGTATTTAGTCATAATATAGTTAGCCTCTGACTACTATAAGTAAAAGTCTGTTGGATGGACTGTAGACCGACATTAGGATAATGCACAGAGCACCGCATCTGTTAACTGTGCCTGCTGGTCAAAAACATAACAATCAATCAAAGGGAAGGGAACAAAAAAAAAGGATCAATACTTTTTCCAATCAGTATTTAGTCACAGCACGATCATCTACTAGAGCATAATGTCGTATGCCTAATAAAATATAAGAAAATGTTTATCAATATTATTATCGATATAGCCTAATTATTGATTTCATGGACACTGTATAATGCCATGCAGTCACATTCACATCCATTTAACAATTTAATCTATTCCTCAGTTCTTCACAGATAGCAACAGAGTCTGGGCCAAATCTGGCTTACATTCAACAACTCTGGCTTTTTTTTCTTCTTCCTCGCAGACTGCAGTCTTGTGTCAAGCAGCATTAGGCATTAAGCTGATCTCTGGAGTGAGTCTGGCCAATCAAAAGAAAATAAAAAGCAAAAGGCTTCTGTTTGGCTAAGCTGAATTTGGTCAGCCAGAAAAAGAAAATAGTTGGCTGAGATCTGGATTGGTTAAACAGTCAGAGATTGCTGGCCTGGCACTGTTGTCCGCTATGGTGCAGTGGTTCAGCAGAACTAACTTCAAATACTAAAATATAGTCTCCACCCTAACTTCAGGTCTGAGATTGCTGGCTTGAAACGGTCATGTATGGCTCTATGGTTCTGCAGTAGTACGAACTTTAACTTCAGGTCTGAGATTGCTGGCCTGAAACTGCTATGTATGGCGCTGCAGTTCTGAAACTGGACACTAGAGGTAGCCTATGTCCAACTGCAGACAACGTAGAAATTATAAATCTATAGACTTTCTTCAGAGATATTTTCTAATTTGTACATGACTGAAATTTTACAGTTCAAAAATAATATTTTTACAAATCTAAAATGCATTCATGCCTTTTCCCCCCAATTATTTATAGTTTTTTTTAACCAAAACTTTCGCTGTCTGGCCAGCATCTAAAATAATAACATTATTTGCAATTCCCCATATCCAGAGTACATGTAGATGTGATGACTGACTGGGGAAAATGTTTTCCACCACAAATGAGAGTGACGCACCGACGGCGCATCATCATCATCATCATCACACGGCAGGCACCGGCGCTCGTGGACTAGAGAGGAGGGCGTACCACAGACACTCTGCACAGCATCCTCAACAACCATCAGCACTGAACACTGGATTTTACCGACACTTTACATGGACCGGGACATCACACTGGTAATACTGCAATTATTACTTTGCAAAATAGAGTCCATTTATCATTTGCGTAGTTTTTCTCCGGTAAAAGGAAATATGTTTTACGACGGTCTCAGTCACGTTCGTGATGATGAGTTCGAAATAATTCATTCTCTCAGCATCGCCCATTTTGTCGTTTACTCAAATTTACTCGAGTAAACACGAGATTTCGTTAACCTGTTTACGGTTTTGTCTCAGTGTTTACTCTGCTTGCATTTACTTTAGTTTAATAATTGCAAGATTTGTTTATAAGGGAGTCAGTGGGTTGTGTTTCAAAATCTATTGAGCTGCCTGTCTAGACAGCATTTTGCGTGCAGCAATATTTTTCAGCTGTCTCGTACTGCACCTATGTTGCCCAAAAATGTTGCACACGCCTAAGGTGCTCAAAAATGTTGTAGCTCGTACACAGATATTAACCCTTAAATGGTTTCTGTATACTAGGGGATACGTAAAGAATTGCATTCAAATGTTGAAAGGAGGTTTCTGCAAATTCTCGGGCCACGTGACTAAATTTACAATATTGATCTGAAAGTAACATGGCAAAATGTTGATATCTTTACATGTTATTTTCATATTATAAAATTGCAAATAAAAACAATATTTCGAAGGACAACATAAAAGATTTGAGTCCTATTATGCAGGACATATCAGAAAACTAATTCTATGTTTAATTTTAAATGTAATTATTTTATCTTCCTGCACTTTTAAGGGTTAAACAGGGAGGGAGAATATTGTTATTGCATTATTGGATCAACATCCTGTGTTTACACTAATGACATATAGATGAAAAGAGTTGACTGACCTTTTCGTCACTTGAGTTATTGCTTTATGCATATATTAATGGAACATAAAAAGTTGCATAAGGCAATTCTCATGAGTCTGTTTGTGTGGATGTGACGTTTGGAAAAAGAGGCCGATAGATTTTGCCCTGAGGGTGAGGCAGAGGGTGATGCCATTGGTATACTCATTTCCATTCTTGCCACAAATACTTTAGAGCCACTGTAAAAGATGTTTAGATGTGAAAACATGTAAATGAACAGATTGTATTCAAGTCAAAAATATTATTTAATATAACAGAATCAACCAGATTCCATTAAGATACTATTATTAAGGATAAGGTCAAGTAGAAATAGTACACAACTAGACTTTTTATAATGTACTCTTTGTCTTTTATACTGTACTTTTGCTCCAGGACCCAGATTTACTATTATCATGTGGTGACCCACTGCATTACCCATACTAAAGCAAACAAAAATATCTTCATAATCAAACATTAAAATGTATTAATACTACTACAAACATCACAAACTTAACAAAAAACAAATAGAAAAAAAAGTTTATATAGTTTTCTCAGCATTTCAAAAATTGCAATAGTTTTAACACAATAGCCTTTGATTTAAACAACATTCCTCGTTCATTTTGCACTCAAGACCCTATCAAAATAGACCTGCAATCCATTTTCGGGTCACTACCCACCAGCTGAGAATGACTGTGATCTGCAGGCTATATTAAACCGCACATCCACTAGAATAATAGTTTTCCAAAGTCCGGATTATTCATTGATGACCATTTTTGCAAACATCTTAAGTCACAAATCTTTCCATCCCTCTCTTGCATTTGAATATTTTCCAGCTTTTAGCCTTTTTATCTCTCAGAGATTAAAGCAAAGCTGTTTTAAGTCTCAAAAGCATTCCATAGAAAGCATACTGTGTATTTGAATCCTATTATTGCGATGAATAAATGTTTAGGAAAATGGATTTTAATAATATTAGCATATCTCATAGATGCATTTTCCTGAAGTTTATGTAATATGTATAACAATGCTGTGATGTGACCTTGTTTCTGGTAGAGAGAGAGAGCACAGCCGGCAGAATTAAAGCGACATGCGCTTAAATGGAGATTAATTTCATAATTACTTGTGCACAGCACTCTAATCTGAAAGCTTAAGATGTTGGTAAACACTTCGGTTTTAAGACCCTCGTAGCTGACAAGGCCAAGAGGTCAGTATAAATGAAATGGCAGATTTACTGTAAATTACTTACTGGAATCTGATTCATTATCTGTTCTTGTTCCATAATGTGAACTCAGGTAGCAGATATTTCACAAGAAACAAATGCCTCTGACCTTTTCCATTAAAGTGATTATTTTGTTTCAGGTCTCTCATCGATTTAATCTTATTATAGGACATTCGATTTTATGTGAGTAATGTGAAGTTGTTACAAATCATTTTGCTTCTAGAGATTCAGCCAAGATTATGGATTTTCGGTCTATATCGGTTTAGGAGTTATCCATTACTGATGTGGCAAACCACATTTGTGAAGGTTAAGTGAATTTTAGATAGATAATTTATAGACTATAAGTCATAGACTGGTAATGCACATAAAAAAAATGAACAGAAGTAGAAGCTCTCATAGCTTATGGAAGAGGCTTTTTACTATGCATCAGCATTTGCATTTGTTCTGCATTAAATGCATCTTGAAAATAAACGCTGGTAGTCACGTTCTTGCATAGAGGTCAGTTATAGTGCAGAGTCAGCCTTCTGTGTGCTGGTCAGCATCTCTCCAACACCTCCATCCAATCTGTTTCCTGTGTTTGAAGAGACTACATGGTTACTTGGACCTACACTAATGTCTACACTACACAAATTTTTGCTCAGAGAGTTTAATTAATTAATATCATGAATGAAAACGACCACTTTGATTTCCAGAATGTGCTCTGAATGCGCTAGTGACACAAAAATTATACACTGAGAGATTCTGGCTGTAGTTTTGGAAAATTGTAACACTATTCGAATAGGATGTTATTTTGGATTGTCTTGAAAAGCAAAAAGCCTTAATGAACTATAAGCAACAATCAGTAAAAGGGAGTAATGGGAGGCAACATCCTGGCTATAGATCTAAAGCCCCCCATTAACACAGGAAGTCTATTGGATTTGAAAGCTAAAATCTTTTCCTGTTTTGTACTCAAAGGTTCTAGTTAGTGGTTGATGGGGAGCTTATTGCATCTCTTATTGCATCTCTTAGAGACAGAAAAGTGTGTTTTGTTTTCCTCTGCGAATGAGTGGGAAAATGTGTGTCTGAGATTTATGTAAAATACATGCATACATACATACATACATAATGCTAACAAAGAAAAGCAGAGGCTGGATTATATAAAGGTTACAGGCACTTCCTCCTGTCTTAATTCATTAGTGGTGCTCTCTCACATTGTTCTTTATGCAAACTATTAAGCACCAACAATATGCATTCAATTTCCATATGAAAGATTTGCAGAGCGCAGCAACATGCATTTCTCAAGGTCACAGCATGTATTGACAGTCAGCTCAGGTTTTACTGCTTGAGATGCTGCTTGTTCCTTGTAGTGTGTCGGTATGTTGTTTCATCTTTCGGGGGACTGTTTCATTTGGTGTTGTCTGCATGATTTTTTCATGAAAATTTGTCATGAAGGCCATTGACTCATACATTAACAACCACTTCCAGACTGCCAGTTATGGAAGCCTCTGTGTTGACTGAACAGTGCCAATCCACAGTCAGCTCATAGGAAGACCATGAAAAAATAAAGAATGGTTGCATGTCTCAAATAAAGGTTTCATGATATGCACATATTCTATTTAGCTAAATGAAAATTTATGGCCATCTAGAAATGAGTAAAAGTCGACTTAATGGATAAGATTGAACCAGATATACTAAATTAATCTTTATTTAATGTATACGCATTATGGCTAGACACTGTCATTATTCACAATAATGGTACATGTAAAAAATAATGTTGGCTTTCAGTGCTGTTAGAGCCTGAGTAACCGTCACTTGGTTTTAATTGACAATGTTCTTGATTTGATTTGCATTCATATGATCCGGTCAGGGCCCTGAGATGACCAGAAGTGACTGACCCAGTTTTACACAGTATAATATGACCAGGGTTGTTGCTAAAATTTTTATGGGTGGGACGCTTCTCCTCCTTGCCCATAATGGTCAGAGCTTTTGCATTCTTTTAAAATGCTTTATTTCTTAATCTCAGATTTATCAAAAAAAATAAAAATAAACAAGTGTAAAAAAAAAATACAGATACAAAATATTAAAATATTAATTAGTTTACTGTGGTATGATATGAAATGCTTATTATTTGATTTTTGGGTGACAAATCAACTGGCACAATTCTAAAGGAGAGATTTAAAGTGGATCTTTTTGCTTCTCTCTCTTTCCACAACCCCCTCTGCCACTGCCTGTCCTACACATTTTATGAGGTTTAAAAAAAAAAAAAGACAATTCCCTCTCCTAATGTATCCTTACTCCTTGTTCTTTGCAGGCAGTGGCTATCTAAGGATAGCCCACCCGGAGAGGACAATGAAAAAACCTGCACTCATATATTATTGAAAGACAGAAGTGCCTTCACAGATATCATGACTCCTGGAGACCTTCTGAAAAAGTATCATAATAATTAATGTCTCCTCTCTTGAAAGCTATGGACTGAGAAGTTGCCTCGGAGTGAGACATATTTCACATTTGTGAGTATGCTTGTGTGTAAGGCTGCATTAATCCTTCATGTTTTCTTTTCTAATCTCTATAGACAGAGTTCATAAACGTTTGGAGGCAGCTAGATTTTCTGTTCCAGCTTTTGAAAGGATTAATATGTGAAATCTCTCTTCGGTGGCATTGAAAAAGTTACAGAGGATCAATCATATATCGGTTATGTGACAGATTTTCTGTGTTGAGTGATTTGCTAGACATCTACATATGCAGTTGTCTTATTACCACTCACTTATAAACCAAGCCACATTCATTTCTAATTGCATATTTCAATTATTAATTTAAGGCATTTTAAAAATGTCTTAGTCATTTGGGAAGGCATTTAAAAATAAAGTGGGGTCTAAATGTTTGAGACCAAAAGTGAAAATACACTTGAACAGCTGACCCTTTATACAAATTTCACATGATCAATGTCACAAATTTGATTATTGTCCTAAAAATAAAGTAGAACCTGAAATAATTCTTATTCTTTCAACAATATTATTTTCTTTTACATTTTTACGTTTTCAAATCACATTATGTCTTTTGTACCCCACTGTATTTAATATTAAGTTTATTATATACTGAACATCACATAGAAATGATCATTGTTGGGCTGAATTTACACACAATACCATTTAGATGTAAAAGTGCGATGATATCCGGAGTAGAAAGTCTTGTCCTACTTTTCTCAGTTGCTGCTGGTTGTGTGCGGTAGATGGTACCGTATCTCCAGAGGCCACAACTCTCTGGGCCATTAATTGAAATTAATTTTAGATTTGCTCATGTAGGGGGAAGATTCTTACTGAATGGCATGAGAAAAAGATTGATGGATTTAATATAGGTTAATTGAATCTCTTGTGAAGCCTTTGCACATCTGAGTGTATCTTAGTTCTGCAGAATTTTGTCAGAAAAAGTAATTTGTTCCGAATAGTACTGAATTATAAATTCTTAAAGGGATAGTTCACCCAAAAATGAAAATTCTGTCTTTATTTACTCACACTCATGTCGTTCCAAACCTTTGTTCTTCTTCGGAACACAAATTAAGATATTTTTGATGAAATCCGAGAGCTTTCTGGCCTTGCATATTCAGCAATGTAACTGAAGTAACTGAACGGGTTTGGAATGACATGAGGGTGAGTAATTAATGACAAAATTTCCATTTTGGGTGAACTATCCCTTTAATCATAAGGAAAATGCAGATTTTCAAATAAAGTTAGTTATCAGTTATTTAATCTATTACCAGGACACTCAAATAGTTGTTTGTTGTTTTCTCTTCTTATGTGCAGCCATGATGGTCCTGTTTCTAGTTTCAGCAGCTCTCATTTCAAACAGTTCCTCTCATGGAAACCTGACCACAGGTATATCATATTCAGATATCTGTTTTTCCACTTAAAATGATTTAGAAACATGTCGACACGTAATCTGTACCCAGAACTTGAATTTCCATAGGATTGAAAAGTCTGGAATTGGAACGTTTCACATTTTAAAATATGAAAAAGCTTTCATATCCAATTTTATCCAGTTTAAATCCATTCCGCAGAATTCCATGCATTTTCATTCTTGAATAAAGCCTGCATATTCCATCTGGGCCTGCTGAAAAGCCTGTGGAGAATCTTACTTCACTCACTTCCATTGTCTTTCTCTTTGTTCAGAGTCTCCAGCGCCTCAGGGCTCACATGTCTTAGCCTCAGGCCTCGTCACCTCTCTCCTGCTTGTCATCTTTCTTCTCCTCATCGCCTACATTCTGAGGTAAGATAACACACATACCCCAAAAACATTCTATCCTAAATAACACATTATACACTATATGCAGAGATACAATGAAATATATATGAGTGAACAGCCCTTCTTTTGACCCCCACTGTACTCAGCTCTAGGCATTTATAAGTCTGGCCTACAGTGTTGCCAACTGCTGTAATTTCATTCCTTTATTAAACCTCTCAGGCCAACTATGCCTGTACAAATATCTATTGATAGGCATCAAACTTCCTGTTCTCGCTACATGAAAATCGCTCATTTGTCCAGGCCAGAAATTTCTTTATCCAAAGCTTCCATTATTATCATAACATCAACTCAGCAGTTTCAAATGAAATGATAATCATACCTCAAATAGATTCACTTTCTCTAGGGCTCCTCCACATGTCTGTAGTACCTACAAAAATTCTCACCCCTCACTGTTCCTACCTGAAGAACTAACACTCGTTCCCCTCTAGTGTTCTTCTATAGTTGTAAGTGAAGTGCAAATGACCTTAGTTTCAAACCTATCCTGTAATATAGACCACAAGAATATTAAGCAGAACACCAATAAGAAATGTTTCTCTTAAGCACTAAATCAGCATATTATATTGCTTTCTAAAAGATCATTTGACACTGAAGTCTGGAGTAATAGATGAAAACTCAGCTTTGCTATTACAGGAATGAATTACATTTTAAAATATAATAAATTCAAAAACAAATATTTTAAACTGTAATAATATTTCACAATATTACTGCTTTTCCTGTATTTTTGATTAAACAAATGCAGCCTTTGTGAGCATAAAGGACTTTTTTCAAAAACAAACCAAAAAAATATTACCAGCCCCACAGTTTTGAACAGTAGCCTACTCTTCCTGTAAAGTGTTCTCATCTTTCTAACATTACTTGTATTCAACATTACAAAATGATTAGCAAATATAGTGCAAATAATTTAATACCTCAATCTTGAATATTTGGTTACATTCTTTTTTGTCAAGAACATAAATGTACAGTACATGTTAGTCTTTATCTTGTACCATTTCCTAGATATGAAATACTCAAGCATGTCATTTATAATACATTATATTATATTACATTGTTTGTTAAAGATGAAGTGTGTAATTTCTGGGCCTCCAGATATAACTGCAAAAATAATTGCAGGGGCTAGCTGCATAATCTCTATGTTGAAACTGTGACTTAAAGGGATAGTTCACCCAAAAATGAAAATGTGATGTTTATCTGCTTACCCCCAGGGCATCCAAGATGTAGGTGACTTTGTTTCTTCAGTAGAACACATATGATGATTTTTAACTTTAACCGTTGCAGTCTATCAGTCGTATAATGCATGGCAATGGTAACAAAATCTATGAGAGTAAAAAAAACATGCACAGACAAATCCAAATTAAACCCTGCGGCTCGTGACGACACATTGATGTCCTAAGACACGAAACGATCGGTTTGTGCCAGAAACCAAACAGTATTTATATAATTTTTTACCTCTAATACACCACTATGTCCAACTGTCTTTGGGCGCGCGCACGGCATCCGGTGTGTGAGGTGTGTACGCGCTCTGGCATAGTTTACGCAAGCGCCAGAAATGATCTCTCGCGCGTATACGTCACTCATTGTTTACATTGTATACGACTGATAGACTGCAACGGTTAAAGTTAAAAATCATATGTGTTCTACTGAAGAAACAAAGTCACCTACATTTTGGATGCCCTGGGGGTAAGCAGATAAACATCACATTTTCATTTTTGGGTGAACTATCCCTTTAAGAACTAGTCTGACCAACTAGCAGTTACCAAGGTGTAATGAGGTGTCATTTTTTGGATTCAAATTAGACCAATATACATTTTGATGTAACCGGCCACAGGTTTTCAAATAGGTTTCCTGACACTCCCCCTGTCCGCCATTGGTCAGTCCAACAGATAGCTTCACTCCAAACGCACACCATTGGTTGCGATTAAACAAACAGAGCCATGCTTTGAAAGATAGAGCCATAGAGGCACAGTGTTGATACTTTTTCAGGGAATCAGCCTACAAAAGGCTTAGTTACAGTTGTTGCTGCCTTTTCAGCAGAGAGAGAATAAATAATTTTAACACAATAAAATAGCACACTTCACCTTTAAGAGTATGTGTGTGTGTGTGTGGTGCGTGTGCCTGTTTATGACCCTGCCGAGCTGCTCCAGCAGCAGCTGCATGTGTAGTGAAATGTGAAAGCAGTTGTGATGGTGTGTCAGCGAGTCATTCTCTCTCAGCTGCTCTGAGGAATCAGACAACTAAACAATCTCCCATGAGAAAGAACTTTAGATTTTGGTGTGTATTGTGAACTTTGTCATTTTTTACTTTTTGTTTTGTTTTATCTCTCTATAAATGTCTTACTTCACAATCTCTCAGGTTTAGAGAGCAAAGGAAGGATCTTGTCGCCTCGGTTGACAAAAAGTTGCCAAATGGCTTTTTGGAAGATCAAGGTAAGTTTTGATTTGTCAGATTTTTTGCTGCCATTTTGTCTATTTGTATCAAGCCTATATTTTCAGAACAAAGCTTTTAGAACTTGGCATCTGCTTGAGAGATATAAAACAGAACCAGGAGAAGAATGTCTCTCTTTCAGCCTGTATGTCTTTCTTCTTCTCTCTCTGTCAGAACAAACGGTGGTGCTCCTCCCCAGATCACCCTCTCCATCAAAGCGTTATTTCCCCATCCCTCTGGACGCCCTGGAGGAAGAGTTTCGCCTACGCATGGCAGATGATGGCAAACTGTTCAGAGAGGAATTTAATGTAAGAGCTTAGACACACACAAACTTTATCATTCTCCACATGCACACTAACTCATTTTGTTTTCTTATACTCACATAATGTTTCTTTCTTCTGCTGCTTCTCTTTTAAAGTCTTTGCCTTGCGGTTTTGGCTGTGGTACCTTTGAAGAGGCGAGCAGAGAGGAGAACAGAGAAAAGAACAGATATCCCAATATTCTGCCCTGTATGTGTTCCTCACACTTGCAAACTTTCCAAACACTGTGGAAGAGCTTGTTTTGTGTCATTTAGGTTTAGTATAATTTTGTAATCGTGATTGTTAGGATTTGAATGGAGGAAGTTGGTCCTTAGAGTTTAATAAAACACATCATTTCATTCTCAGATGACCACTCAAGAGTGCTACTTTCACACATAGATGGATATATGGGCTCTGATTACATGAATGCCTCTTATATAGATGTGAGTACTTTCTCCATGCTTTTGAAAAAAAAAATAGTAGGAATTAAAGGGATAGTTTACACAAAAATGGAAATTCTGTCATTAATTACTCAACCTCATATCGTTCCAAACCCGTAAGACATTCGTTCATCTTCAGAACACAAATGAAGATATTTTTGATGACATCCGAGAGCTTTCTGACGCTGCATAGACAGCAATGCAACTGCCACATTTCAAGGCCTAGAAACATAGTAAGGACATTGTTAAAATAGTCAATGTGACTATTCTTTAAATTTTTGTTTTCTTTGCACACAAAAAGTATTCTCGTAGCTTCATAAAATTACGATTGAACCACTGATGTCACATGGACTATTTTAATGATGTCCTTGCTACCTTTCTGGGCCTTGAATGTGGTAATTACATTGCTGTCTATGCAGGGTCAGAAAGCTCTCGGATTTCATCAAAAATATCTTAATTTGTGTTCTGAAGATGAACGAAGGTCATGGTTTGGAATGACATGAGGGTGAGTAATTAATGACAACATTTTCATTTTTGGGTGAACTATCCCTTTAATTCCTGTGATCTAATACAGTATGTATATTGTTATAAGACTTTAATACCTTATAAATAACACATTGTATAATGCCTATAATGCCTTATATCTTGACATTGCACATGAATGTACTTTTCTGAGTCTCAGGATTGATTCATTGATCTTTCCTATAGGGCTACAGAGAAAAAAACAAATTTATTGCGGCTCAAGGTATGCGCAAATATTTTCCCTCTTCCCATTTGTAATAAACATTACGAAGGTAATTTAATCAATCAAAAGTAAACATTCTAACCTCAAATGACCTTTAATTCATCTATGGTTTGATTTTCAATATTTTTGTCTTATTTTCAGGCCCAAAACCAGAGACAGTGCGAGATTTCTGGAGGATGGTTTGGGAGCAGAAATCTGCCACTATAGTCATGTTGACCAACACAAGAGAGAGAAAAGAGGTAAGAGGAGACATCACAAGTTTGTAAGAGTTTAACATGTAAATAGTTGCAGAAAGTTATAAAAAAAAGAAATTCAAAACACTACTAATAAATTGCAGTAATCAAGTATTTGGTTAAATATGTGTGATGTCTGTGTGTGAAATGCAGGAAAAGTGCTATCAGTACTGGCCTGAGCAGGGCTGCTGGATCTATGGCTGTGTGAGGGTGGCAATGGAAGATGTCACAGTGTTGGTGGACTACACAATCAGGAAGTTCTGTGTGCAGCATGTGAGTGGTCATTTCCCTTAGAAACATTACATCATCAGTAATCAAATGTTCTGCATAATATACTGACATACTAATACACTAATTCTCTTGACAGGCCTGTAATTTAGTAACCAAGAATTTTTTACACCCTTGTGGAATCAGCCAGGCAGTATTTGCTCGTATAATTTAAATTTATAAGTTTTTTTTTGTACTTATGCAAGCTGGTGTGATTTTGCAGCATGCTGCTGATGTCTGCAGACCTCCAAGGTTGGTCACTCAGCTGCATTTCACCAGCTGGCCTGATTTTGGTGTACCCCTTTCCCCTATTGGCATGCTTAAGTTCCTCAAGAAAGTCAAGACTGTCAACCCTGCCCATGCTGGACCAATTATAGTGCACTGTAGGTAAGACTGCGGGCTATTCTTAAAATATATTCACCTACAGACTAAGGGGTCATTCACAGAGAATGCGTATTTCCATTCCACAGTGCTACTTTTCCATTGTTTTTCTATATACTGTAAATACGTTAGATGGACGCGTTTAATTATTTTGTGTCTTTTGCAACATCCCGCGCATGACTCAATCCGAGCATCTTCAAGAATCGGCTAAAAACACATCTCTTCCATCTTTATTTAACCCTCTAACTCTAGCACTCTCTATTCTAAATCTATTCGTAAAAAAAAAAAACTTGCCCCTTTTAGACTTGCACTTTAAGTAATTTAAGTTTTCTTTAAAAACAAACAAAAAAACGAACACTAGCTTCTCTAATCTTTTTTTTTCGAATCTTTTTGCATTCTATCTATTTGTTTTCTTTTTATTTATTATACAATTAACAAAAGCAAAAAAAGGCCTCTAACACTAGCTTGCTATATTCTTTTTCTGTTTTCTTTTTATTATAAAAAAACCTTGCTACATGTACTGCATTAGGCTTACTGAGACTTGTTATAGCACTTGCATATCATTGCTCTTTTGTTGATTTTGATTGCTTCCATTGTCCTCATTTGTAAGTCGCTTTGGATAAAAGCGTCTGCTAAATGACTAAATGTAAATTAAAGTTTTCTAAAAATGCAGCACAACTTAAAAAAAAAAAAAGGCGCCTTGAGACCTTTTGTTTTCCCTATTCCACTGCCTGCGTCTCACTTGTTTCAAAGCAAAAACATGTTCTGTGTGAATGGCCCCTATGAAAATGAATGTACAGTATATAATAGAAATGTGTTACATACTACAGTCTATTAGATCTCTAGGGATGCACTCGTGCATGCTAATGAGTTAAGTGCTATTTATTGGGCGAAACAGTTGAAACCGTGAACATTTCAGCTATAACAAACAGTCTGGAATGCAAAGTATGCAGAAACAACCACCAACGCAGATGTCTTGAGGCTCAGCTGTTAAACGCCCCCCTCATGTGGGATTGTTAACACCTCAGCCAGAACCACAGACTTTCCCACTTGTTAAAGTGTGAAAAGTCCCTTATTGCAGTGAAATGGCCAACTCCTCAGTTCAATTGAACTGAGATAATTATCTAGCCCAAAATAGTAATTCAAATGGAAAGACCCAGCAGTTTTTACTACATTATCTCATTATCCCTCATTTCATGCCCTACTTCACATCTCACGACTCATTTTCTTTCTGTGTAGTGCTGGGGTTGGCAGGACTGGGACGTTCATTGTGATTGACACGATGATGGATATGATGCACGCTGAAGTGAGGGTGGACGTGTTCGGCTTTGTGTCCAGAATAAGAAAGCAGCGCTGTCAGCTCATTCAAACGGAAGTAAAGGACTTTCCACAGTCCCTCTTCTGTATTCAACTCATTTCAGCAGTGACTGGCCACTGATTTCCTCTCTCTTGCCCACAGATGCAGTATTCGTTCATTTACCAGGCACTTTTAGAGCATTACCTGTATGGTGACACAGAGTTAGACATCGCTTCTTTGGAAGGCCACCTCCACAAACTCCACAACACACACACACAAATGGACCGAGTGGGTCTGGAGGAAGAATTCAGAGTGAGAACCACATTACACACATTACAGGATTTGCTAAGCAAGAGTATGGAATGATCTCATGATTTACTATGAACATACAATGGCAAAAATAAATAGTTCTTTTTAACACATTGTTTTGTTTGGAATCTCCTTAGAAATTGACTAATGTCCGCATAATGAAGGAGAACATGAGAACCGGAAATCTGCCCACCAACATGAGAAAGAACAGAGTACTGCAGATCATCCCATGTGAGAAGAGGGATATATATTTATAGATACAGATTTATCATTTCAGTTCTTTCTTTCTTTCTTTCTTTCTTTATGTAATCAATATCCTGTCTTATTACTAGATGACTTCAACAGGGTAATATTATCAATGAAAAGAGGGCAATGTATATATATATATATATATAATTAAACAGCATTGGGAAATGTACTCATAACTTTACCTTTGCAGGGTTATAGGCAGAAGGATTACTTTATAGCAACTCAGGCACCTTTAGCTCACACTGTGCAGGACTTCTGGCGCATGGTATGGGAGTGGAAGTGCCACTCTATTGTCATGCTGACTGAGCTGAAAGAGAGAGAACAGGTACAGTTTAACAGTTTATATTTATCTTTGTAATATGTATATATTAATTAGTGTTCTTAAATATATACATGCATGTGTTTGTATTTATATATACATAATAAATAAACAAAGTATACGCACATATATTATGTAAACAAAAACTTTGTAAGTATATGTTTCATAAAAAGTTTAAATATTGCCTATAATAATAATAATAATAATAATAAATATTATTATTAATAAAACTATTGGCTATATTTACATATTATATTATCATCATTATAAGACCACATGCCACTTGACATAAATAAGGGCTTAGGATAAAAACAACAAAGAACATGCTATTTGTTCAGTACTTGCTTTGTGTGTGTGTGTGTGTGTGTGTGTGTGTGTGTGTGTGTGTA